>NC_044036.1:50506970-50808821 GCF_901765095.1 Microcaecilia unicolor
ATAGAGGGGAAGATATTGGATTGCATGCATGGAGAGAGCAGGAGTGGAGGGATAGATACCAGATTACAAATGTGTGTGTGTGTGGGGGGGGGGGGGGGGGGGAGTGCACCAAAGTTGGTTCAGGATGCCACAGTCCCTCGAGCCGGCCCTGATGTTAATGCAGATATGCTAGCTGGTTAATGCTTCCACATCCATTCTTTCCCCAAGACATGCCCCCCCCCCCCCTCCAAAAAATATTTAAAAAAATATAACACACAGCATGCAGAAAAGGGGATATTACTGCAAAATGCTTTAACGTGTTTTACGGTAAACATTTTCTCATGCCTTGAGCATGTGTTAGAGCTTAACACCCTTTAGTAAAAGGGCCCCTAAATCTATTACTGAATGCAAATGGATAAATATGTGATGTAACTTTAGTTATTTGATGACATATAGGTAGTAAAATGAATACCTAAGTAACACCGCCTTGGGTGTATCTCCTCATATAGGTGGTTAATAAAACCCAATAAACAAATAAATAGATAAGCATGAAACTCCTTCTCTAGCACCTAGTTTGACACAAGGAGTATCAGTGGGAAGATAGGATTTGAACTCCCAAATTTCCACTAATGTTTTATGGAAATTCTCCTTGCTACCTAGAACCTGCGCTGGATGGCCCCTGAAGTGTTCAGTCAGTGTACGCGGTACACAATAAAAGCAGATGTTTTCAGTTACGCTCTGTGCCTCTGGGAATTGCTAACGGGTGAAATCCCATTTGCCCACCTGAAACCAGGTAAGGTATTTTATGATGCATTATTAGGAACCCAGAAAACCCTTTTATTAAAATATTCCCCTATTACATTTCATGAATAAATAAGCTGGATCTCGTAACTTCATAATGGGATAGTATTCAAAATGGTACATGTCTTGTCCCCTTCCATCATCACTAACAGCAAAAATACATGGCAAAGTCTTACACCAAAAAAAATTTAAATTATGGTTAAATAAACCCCCCAAGAAAGGAAAGAAATGACAACTCTTGTTTTATTCATAATAATAGTGTATATATTTTTGAACTTGAAAATTAATTTTTATAAATGCCAATGTACTAAGTTTCAGTGAGCAAGAGGGAGTCCAAAGTACAGGATACCAAACAGATGCAAAAAGCACAATAAACCTCCAAGGATGGACTGGTATTTAAAATTTATTGAAGGATCCAATGTGGACCATGTTTCAGCAAAAAGTCTGCATCAGGGGTCATATTGATTATCACATATTCTTTCAATGATCGGCAAGTAATACCAACACATGCAATCATCACATCAAGTTAATCGATCCTTACAACTTGGCAGAGTTACATCAAGTTGTAAGGATTGATTTACTTGTTGTAATCGTTGCATGTGTTGGCATTATTTGTGTACATAACCCTAGGCAAGTCACTTTGGGGGCCCCTTTTACAAAGCAGCGGTAAGCCCAACGTGGGCTTACCACTTGCTAAAAAGGAAGTACTGCCGGGCTACCACAGCAGCCCGGCAGTACTTCCCACCCCCAGCGCACCATCATATCCAGCACTATAAAAATATATTTATTTTTGTAGAGCCAATGTGTACCCGGTGGTAATTACTGTCCAGTTACCACCAGGTTAGCTTGGGAGCCCTTACCGCCACCTCAATGGGTAAGTGATCCCCCCTGAAATGGCCATTCGGCAAGTGCTTCACTTGCCGCAAGGCCATTTCTTAAAAAAACAGAAAGACCTACCTTTTACCCAATGAGGTAAAAGGGGGCCTCAGCACGCGTCAAAGACACAGGCTGATGCCAACGCAAACCCCCTTTTCCACAGCTTGGTAAAAAGGGCCCTTAGCCCTCCATTGCCCCAGCTACAATATATAACTTAGATTGTGAGTCCATTAAGGACACTGCGAAGTAACTGTACTAGAAATTGTAAACCATATAGTCGCCTTAGGGATCACTTGTGGTTTATCAAGTGCTGAAAAATATATAAAAATATGACATATGTAGAGGCAGTTTAAATTTGAAGATTAGAGAAAAATTACTTCCCTTTCAGACAAACGCTGACCAACACTAACTTCAGACCAAGTCACATAAGTTACACAGATAATGTAAATGGGTTTAAAATATAAATTTTTTTTTTTAATAAAAAGAGGCCTTACCTGGGCCCTGGGTGGTTTCTGGGGGTTCCGTTGTGGCCCGGGTCATTTTGGGCCACTTTGGAGCTGCCTGTGGTCAGCCCTGCTTTGTTGGGACCCTTATGAGGTCCGGAGGAGTGTGGAGGGGTTCCCGTTTTCTTCAGGCCTTTTTGGGACCATTCCACCTCTGCATTGGTGGCCAGTGGCCAAATTTGGATCTAGGGGAGGTTTGGGGCTCTTCGTGGTCCGGAGGCACCCAGACTTGTCAGTTCACTTTGCTGCTAGACCGCTGAATGGACTCAGGAAGTGTAGGACAACAGGAAAATACCCTGCCTGGGCCTGCATCGGAGCTGTGAGCATTCTGAGCATGTGTGAACTTTTGAGCATGCTCAGAATGGCTCTAGAGGTTGTGGTAGGCCCGAATAGAAGCCAGGGCCTCAGTTTTTTGGGCTGCCCGGCTGGAAGAATGAGGCCATTCGTGGTTTTACACCACTGACATCTGGGGTCATCAGGGGTCAACCTAGATCCTGAAGAGGGACTAGAACCACCATATGGAGATTAGGGGACCAAGGTAAGAGGTCTTCTGGCCTTGGTTTGGTTTTATTTTATTTTATTTTATTTTGGTCGTTTTTTGTGTTTTTGTTTTGGGCTTTGTGGAATCGTTTTAAAAATTTATCTTTTATTGTTGGGGAGTATGTGGGTCCCTAGGGGACAAATTCTGGTAAATTATTTTAAAGAATTTTGGAGGTATTTATTTTGGTCAGTGTAGGTTTTGTGCATCTGGCATTGAAAGGGTTAATTTTAAGTGTAGATTGAGAACCTCTTCAGATAAACCAGGGGGTGATCTTTAGAGAAAAATGTATTTTATGGTAAATCCCAGGGTAATCTCAGGGTAGTGGTTTGGGCCATCTGGAAGGTCTTAAAATTACTTCTTGGAAATGTCCTCAATGGAGAGGGGAACTGGGACTTAGTTTTAATTGTTTAAAAGGTGAAATAAGGAATTTATATAATTTTAACATGATTTATTCAAGAAAAACATGTGACGACTTTAAAAATGTGTCATTTTAAAATCTAAAAATATAAGATTGTGAAAATAGATGTGCTACAGTGGCATGGAGAATTTGGGTACTTTTAGTGTTTGTTGAACTATTAAAATTGTAAAATGTGTATTTTTCTATTATTTTCTATGGGTCCAAGATGGAGACCATAAACTTTTCAGTTAGGTTCCAGGCTTTTGGAAGTGTGATGTATTAAGTTCTGATTGGACACCCGGAGATCAGCTGGCGATTCCAATTCACTATCACCCTTGGCAACAGCTGTCCTCCAAAGGAGCTGATGACACTCAGGGAGACAGAGGTGAATGTCTGAAGCTGTGTGTGAGATAGTGAATTGGTGTGATAAACTGGTGTCTGGAAGGCTGAAGAGAGCCACAATATAGTTTTATTACACAGCCTTGAGTTCTGGTGTGGGAGAGAGCTAAAGGAAAAGTTTTCTTAGTAAAATTTCTGGAGAGTGTGAAAGCTGTGGATTAAGCTGGTTTGTCTGGATCCCAGAGAGGTTACAGGCTGTCTGGAAGCTCGTTGGTGGCTGGTGACTGTGCAGAGACTGGGCTGTACTTGAACAGACTGGTGCTCTTTTGCTGGCCTGTCACAGAAAGAATTAATTTGCCTCAGTGTGCTTGATTGGGGTGAGAGCCTGCCACAAACCCAGTTTAAGCAAAGCTGGTGTTCTTTGCTGGCTTGTCACTGAAAAAGATCCTAGCCTCAGTGAGTCTGAGTTTGAAGTGAAAGCCTGCCTACAAGCTGCATTAAATTCACAGAAGCCAAGTGCTCCTTCTTAGGGAAAGTAAATCAGACAGGATCTTCAGAAGGGAAATCAATTATTTATTGATTTTTTATTAGTTGGCCAGAGTATTTGAGAAAAATAAAATCCATAAATAGTAGTTTGTCACCTAAGAGGGATACAGGGTATTTTTTTTATCCTTTTAAGTTGGTTAAAGAAACATGTTTCTAAGAAGTTCGGGGTAGACAACGCTGGAGGAACAAGTGCACCACCATCAAGAAAGACCAAAGTTTCCATTCAAGCAAGGTCTACAATCCAGCCAAGTGTTCACATCATCACACTGTACAGCTTAAAAGGGGACTTTTTTTTATAGTTAGGGGTACTTACCTGAAATCCAGTTCTCTGGGTTCATTTCTCCTGGGAAAAGGAAGGCTTGTTTCTGTAAAATAGAAGGGTAACATAAAAGGATCAATTCCTTGAGTAAAGCTTTCAGAGTAAAAAACAGAGCTTAAGCAAACAAAGTGAATTAGTTAATACACTTATCTGATAATCTCTGTTGCTGATGTTGCCTGGAGAAGCAAAACACATTTGTAGTTGAGTATACAATCCCTAGGTAATTTAAGGAAACAAAGTCATTGTCAATAGAACATTTCATGTTAGAACAGCACTGTACATACATACAGTGCAATGTAAACACCTTTTTCCACTTTACAATTTTGGTGCAATATTAACATCTTTTGCACTATATTGCATTTTAATACAGCTGTTTTTCAAATCTGGGTTAAGAAAAAATAGTTAACATATATATTTATTGTTTTCATGGTTTAAAATTTTAGCTGTATTTATTAACAAGTTTTAAATTTTTAACAAATGTTGTGCCATAAACCACCTAAATTTGGAGTTTGAGTCTGAAATGGCTTTATTACTCTTAAAGAATTAAAACATCTGAGGAAACACTGACAATCTTAAATTGCATAAAATATAACATTCACAATCTATTCTTTCCTTAAATTTTCTTTGTAAATTCCTTAAGTGGTGCAGGTTTAACATGGGAGCCCATACACTGCGATTCATTACCACCTTTAGGGACCCTTTTACTAAGCCGCATAGGTGCCTACGTGCGTCCAATGCACACCATTTTGAAACTACCGCCCGACTACTTCACAGCCCGGGCGATAATTCCATTTTATATGGGTGTCCAATACATGCCCTGGAAAATATTTTTTATTTTCCAACACGCGGCTCTAACCAGGTGGTAATCGGCAGTGTATGCTTGCTGACAATTACTGCCCGGTTAACATGTGAGACCTTACCGCTGTGAATGGGTGGCAGTAAGGTCTCAGACCCAAAATGGACACGTGCCTATTTTTATTTTACCACACGTCCATTTTCAGCCAAAAAAGAGGCCTTTTTTACACACATGCTGAAAAATGGATCTGCGCACAATTAGTTACAATGAAATGTGATTTTTATCACCTAAACAGGCACAAAATGAACACCATGAGGCTCATTTTCAAAAGAGAAAATGGCATAAAGTAGCATGAAACACAGATTTGAGCCAATTTCCTCTGCAGTGCATCCAAATCATAAGAAGGCATGTTGGCCTTGGATGTTTTTCTGTCATAATGGACCAAAGCAAAAATATCCTGGGCTAAAAGTTAGACATTTTGTTTTAGACCTGTTTCAATCATGCCTAAGTCACAAAAAGGTGCCCTAAATGACGAGATGACCACTGGAGAGATTAAGGCATGACCTCCCCTTACACCCCCATACCAGCCTCTATGACAGCTTCAGATGTTATGGCCAATCCTATTAGAGCAGCAAGCAGGCCCCTGGAGTTGCCTTATGGTCAGTGCAGTAGACTGTAGAGAAGGGGGACCTAGGCCTATATCCAATTCTAGCTAGTACATGAGGTGGAAAGTGTGAGACCTCCAAAACCCACCAAAAACCTACTGTACCTACATATAGGTGACAACTGCAGGCATAAGGGATATTGTAGTGGTGTACAGTTGGGTACAGTAGGTTTTTTTGTGGTTTTTAGAGGGCTCACCATACAATATAAGACAATATAAGGGCGTAACGGTGAGATGTGTACCTGAAACCTTTTATGTGAAGTCCACTGCAGTACCTCCTAGGGAGCCCCACTGCTCTACTGGAATGTCTGTGTGGCCAGTCTACAAAGAATGCTGCCCCATCCATCCCCAAATTTTGTTTTTCTGTGTTTTTCCCTTGGACCTTATTTTTCCTAAAAAATAAAAGATAGATGCACTGATGCAAAATATCTAGCAAATGGCCATTTTCAAAATAAAAAGTTGGATGTTTTTCTGGTTTGAAAATGGCCATGTACACTACTGGATTTTTATACATTTTCTGCAAAACATACAAAATTGGATTTAGAAGTCATATCAAAAGTGCCCCTCCACACAATGATATTGATGAAATAGCAACATTGATTTATATACTACTTCTGTGTGCCACTGTCATGTGAGGTCAAGCTGAAACAAATATGACTTTCAGATATTGATCCTCATCTTCATGGTAACCATAGTTGACTGGCTAGCTAAATTCTTGGGGTGAGAAGAGGGCACCCTTCCAAATCTAGATCTCCACGTTCAGTCTGAGAACTTGCTGCTGAAAACTATTGGCTGTCACAGGAAAACATCTTGGATTGAATTGTGTGCTGACACGTTCCCCCAGATTCTATATAGTGTGACTTGAGTTGCACGCACAATTCAGGGTGTATTCTGTATTGCGTGTGCAACTTAATCATCTTAACAATCCAATCAGTGCCAATAATTGCCAATTAACAGGCAACTATTGACACTAATTGGCTTTAATTAGAATGTATGCGCACAACTTGCTAAGCATATTCTATAAAGTGATGCATGTAAATTCAAATGCACGCTTCCAAAAAGGGGGCATGGCCATGGGCGTGGAATGGATGGATCGTGGGCATTACTAAAAATTATGTGCACTGTTATAGAATACATCCACTCCGTGCCTAACTTAGTCGCTGGCATTTACACCAAGTTAATATAACTTTTTGCAGGACAAGATGGGGGAAGGGAATATCTGTCAGCTCTGGTCTGCAGTGTGTCTGCACAAATCTTTTCTATACTTTGAATAACAGATCTATATTTCTTCTTTAGTTATTCAAACCCAGTCTCTCATTTAATGTACCAAGCCAGGCAGTTTTAGCTTTTACACTTTAGAGAGGGTGTCAGCACATGTTCTTTCTCAGACTGACACCAGGGATGCTTCAATTAGTGCAATTTTTGTCAGTAATTCTCACTTGGTCTGCTATAGAAAGAGCTAAGTCTTTTTAGAATTATTTCACCTACTGTGTATTTGCAAGCCTTTGTCACCAAAATCTTGTCAGTAGAATCTACTGAAATGTAGTATTTTACACTGACTGAGATAAGCACTGTATTAGACAAGGATTTTTACTAACCTCTGGTCAGTAAAATCCACCAAATTATTCCAAAGTTGGGTTTTTTTCTTCTTACTGTCCAGGTCGGTACCAAGTGCTACTGTTCAGTCCAAACACTGTCCAGTGTTACCGACCAGTATGACCTCCCCAAGTAGAAAACTTTACCACTAGACTCTCAGTTCTTAAGCAAATCTTATTTATTGCAATTCTCCCAGTACACAAAGAGAATCCAATCTACAATTCAGCTGCCTGTAAGAACTGTGCCTGTTGCAATATGGAGTCCATATGCAGCCACCTCCAAGAAGGGATTTGCTCTAAGGAAAGAGCCTAAAGGAGACAGAGCTCTGTGAGAGAGCAAGGAAAACCTTGGTGAAAAGATCTTCGGGGAAGTGAGTATCCAGAGGAGAGAGAGAGTATCTTGAGGAGAGAGAGAGAGAGAGAGAGAGAGAGTATCTCAAGGAGAGAGAGGTAAAAATCTTGATGAAACCACAGTGAAACTAAGAAAGGTCAGCTGTCAGAAAAGCTGCTAGAATATGGCATGCAACAAGGCACAGACTGATCCTCCCACCACCGCGCAGCGCGCTACAGGCATTTAAAAGAAGTCTGGAGCCCGCCTCCGCAGGGCTTCTATTTGTCCAGTTGGCCCAATAGAAGTCACCATGGGAAAACCACCCAACCCATGGGAAAACCACCTAACTCACGACTGCAGTGATAAAAACCGCCCAATGTCCCGCGACCCACGACTTTTAAAAAAAACATGGTGGGTCACGGGAAGCCCACCCAATTCCGAGGGAAAACAATGGGAATTGTCAACTGCAGGGCAAAGAAAGAAGGCTGGCCTTAGCTCAGAGCTAACAACCAATAGAAATGCGCTCACAGCACACTGCGACTGTAGACAGGGGGGAAGGGAAGCCCCAGTAAACAGTGTTGTCCATATAAATAATAATCCTATTAAATATACACAACAATGCCCTTTGCCCCCATGAATATGGGAGCAGAACACTAGGATTCTTTTTTTTTTTTTTTAGTGTAAATGGCAGGTAGGTGAGGGGAAAGGTAATATGGGTAGAAGTGGAGTACTGGAGTAAGAGACAGGTCTGTAGAGTGAGGCTGAGCAGAGTTGTTCAATCTGTCTACTACATCTGTTGACCTCCCTGCAGTTTTAAAAGTCATCACTGACTTGTTTCTGTTGCTTACTCTGGAATATAAATATGAAATATCCCAGCTGTGATAAACATTGATTTCAATGTCCTCTTGTCAATGTTCATTGCTTGGTCTGTGCCAGTTTTATTGAAATGTTCATGAGGAGCTGTTAATGCTAAGGCTTCTGTTGACAGTTTTCCATCAATCTGTGCTGTTAGTTGTTGAAACGCTTCACTGAAATCATTTTTTCTTTCTCCCTTCAGCACTGTCTCTCCCAGAAGTGCCTCTGTTACAGTAGCCTCTCATGCATGGATCATGCTATATCACATTGGCAGAGTATATCTTCAGTTGCATTTAACATTGAAATATAGTAAAAACCCATCTCTCTCTTCATGGATTATTCTGAGGCACTGACGTTTTACATACTCAGTAGACTGCTTCACTCTTATTTCTGTATCATTGACATGTAAATCTTCATGTCACATTTGCTGGTACTGTTGCATGTTTGCATTTTCTACACTGTCTCTCACCAAAGCCATTTGTTATAGATATTCATCCGCTTCTGCTGAGGTCATTTATCATTCCTTCTGCTGAATATTGTGTTCACTGATGTACTGTATGTTGCATAGCAATATCTGTGGTACTACTTTACGTCATCTGCATACTTACAAATAATGTGTTAATTTTCTTTTTCCAACAAGCCTGATCCTCCATGGTACAGATTATAGGCTATGGGCTTTAATGTGCCATGTAACTCTTACAGTGAACATACTCCAAAGTGAAATCCCAAACATTCAAAAATATTCCCTAATCTTAGCTGATCATCTACGGTAACTACTATAGTCTATGGACTTCAATATGTCATGAAACTCCCATGTCAGCTTCTTTGCTTGCTCTCAGAAGCTCTTGACTTGTCTGTCTCTGTATAGCATAGACCTAAACCTCTCAGTTTTAATCTGTCAGGAGTATATTTCACGCTGGGACCCTTGACAGTAACATTTAATCCAGGGTGTATTTCTAATGGCAATGAGTTTACCTCTTCCAGCTTGTCTGCATTTCCTCCAGCACAGATATTTAAAGGAGTCACTTCTATAAATTTGCACCTATAGTTACACACAATGAGAAAAAATAGCAGTTAGGTGGGTAAGCTTCTATAAAGGCCCTTGTAACTGGTTTGGTGCATAAGTGATAGAGGGCATGCTAATGGGAAGAGCATAGGTGAGGGAGCCAATTGACCATATGTACCTTACGGAATTGTATAATTTATGCACGCTCTTGCTGCACTAAAGCAGCAACAGTTACACCATGTTTATGGCAAGCAAAACTGGTAGTGTGCTATATTTTTGATGTGCCAATGGTGGCTTACACTAGTAGTCTATAATGGAGTCTTGATTCCACGATCCCGTTTTAGAATTCTTACTCAATGTGCACCAATGGGCCATCAATGTGGATCAATGGGCATTCAGCTTTATTTATTTATTATTTAAGTTTTTATTAGGATTTATTTACTGCCTTTTTGAAGGAATTCACTCAAGGCGGTGTACAGCAAGGATAAATCAGATATAAGCAATAGACAATTACAGCAGTAAAAATATTCAAACAACAATGCAAACTATGGCAAAGTATGCTACAATGTCAACACAATGAGCAATAAATCACTTTAATAGACAGTATAGGGTATAAGCAAAGATGGAACATATAGATAGATAAGATAGAGTAACAGGAGTAAGACAATAAGGTACTAATTTAAAGAAAGTTACAAATGAGGTCAGAAAAATGTGATGTCCTTTGGAGAGGGTGTAGTTAGCGATACTCTTTGGGAGGACCTTAGTGACCTTGGAGGAGTGTAGAGGGAGATCCTATTCTTCAAGTACTCTGGGCCATTTCCTTTAAGGGCCTTGAAGATCAGACATAGAGTTATAAATTTGGCTCTGTGTTGTACTGGTAGCCAGTGAAGGTTTTGCAAAACTGGTGTGATGTGGTCCCTTCACTTACAATCTTCTATTAATCTTGCTGCAGCATTCTGAATCAATTAGAGCTGTTGCAGACCCTCTGTAGTCAGACCAATACAGAGTGCATTATAGTAGACCAGTCTTGATGTTATCATAGCTTACACAATGGAGACAAGACTTGCCTTCTCAATGTAAGGAGACAGGTAGTGTAGTTGTCGCAAGTGATAGAGGCTGCTCTTGAAGGTTGCTTAGATTTGGGGGATCAGAGTAAGTGTTGAATTTAGCTATATTCCAAGGTTCCTGACTTGTGATTGAGGGGGAGTTCATATTTCCCAAAAGAAATTTTGATGTCAGCTATGAGCCCACTTCTGTTAGCAACCCAAAGAAGCTTGGTTTTACTTGGGTTCGGGCACAGTTTGTTGATTTTAGCCCATTCTTGAATTGATGTTAGACAGGTAGTCAGTTTATTCACGGCTATAGGTAAGTCAGGTTCAGTGGGTATGAGTAGCTGCACATCATCTGCATAAATGTAGAACTGAGTGTCCATCGACCGAATCATCTTGGCTAGTGGCTTGAGGTAGATATTGAACAGAATAGGTTAGTGTTTTCTCAAGTCCGGTCCTGGAGTACCCCTTGCCAGTCAGGTTTTCAGGATATCCACAATGAATATGCATGAAAGAGATTTTCATATAATGGAGGCAGTGCATGCAAATCAAGTTCATGCATATTCATTGTTGAGTTCCTGAAAACCTAACTGGCAAGAGATACTCCAGGACTGGACTTGGGAAACACTGAAATAGGTAACAGTATCAATCCTTGTGGTACCCCACAGGTCAGTGAACAATATAGGCTGTTGCCTATCTGATAGATAGAATCTGAACCAGGCAAGTACTGTTCCTCTGATACTTGTTTCTTCCGGTTGTGCTAGCATGGTATCATGATCCACAATGGCAAAAGCTGCTAAGAAATTTACTAACATCGAGGCAAATGCCCTGTCTCAGTTTCTTTGAAGATCATCTAGTAGGAATACAAGGATTGCTTCTGTTCCATAACCGGGTCTGAATCCAGATTGACATGGATTTATTGAATTGCCTACCCCCTAATGACCAGATGAATGCTTCCCTATGGTTTATAATTAGGACCTTCCACAGCACATTGCTTTCCTGTCATCTTTCCAAAACTTTCAGTTCCTTAATTCTTTAATAAAATCTATCAAAACGAAAAGAGTAGTTGACCAGCAAGGCACCTCCAATAACAACAGGAAGACGAAGCTACAGTGGAAAAACTTTATTCTTAAAATGCCCAACATGGCACCGTGTGTCAGTCAAGTGCCTGCCTCAAGGGATTAAAGTGAGCAAAATGATAGTAAATAAATAAATTAATAAATAAAAACTATGATGTAAAAATGCATATATGCATAAATATGAGCGAGCAAATATGCACGTGTATGTCCATATGATTAATAAAGATTTAATACATGAAACTACAAAAATACATAACTATAAAGACAAAATGTACATATAGTAAATATGGCACATAAAGTATAGCCTACAACTGTGTGACATAGAAAGAAAGAACCACCATGTTATTAAACAGAAAACATGTTTGTGTTATCATAAATACCATAAATATAAATGAAATAAAATTAATTCAATAATATAAAAGTGTATTCATGTAATCATAAAAAAGCAATAGAAATCCAAAAAACCCCGCACCTTGATATGAATATACAGACTTGGGATTTTTAAGCACTTGCTGTCTGTAATGGGGAAAAGGGTATACGTAAAATGGAATATGCAGTGGCGTACCAAGGGGGGGGGGTGGGGGCGGTCGGCCCCAGGTGCACGCCACTGGGGGGGTGCCACGGCGCACGCCTGTCAGCTGAGTTCGCTGACTTCGCTAACTTCGCTGCAGCTCCCTCTGCCCCGGAACAGGTTACTTCCTGTTCCAGCCGGGTCAGAAGGAGCTGCAGCGAAGTTAGCGAAGTCAGCGAACTCAGCTGACAGGCGCGCGCCGCGGCACCCCCCCCCCCAGCGGCGTGCACCCGGGGGTGTGTCATTTCGCCGGGGGGGAGCCGCGCTGCACCCGGGGGGGGGGGGGCGCATCGGCGATCCGCTCCGGGTGTCATGCTGGCTAGGATCGCCACTGGGAATATGAACAAGTAAGCAGAACAAGGAAGTGCTAAAGAGAAAAGCCAAAAAACAAAAAAAGCCATTAAACCCCCAAAAAGGGCATTGAAGCCAAATAAAATGCTGAATACCAGAGAGGGAGAAAAAGGAATACTGATCCGTGAAAAGAGGCACAACGTGGCAGCATGTGAGGAGACACGAAAAAAATAACACTAAAAAGAGGTGTAGAAGTGGCGTCCAGAGCTCTGGTGAGGAGCGGCAGTAGGAGCGGTTGTGAAATGGGAGTCGACACTCGGATTATGAAGGACCATTTCGTGTTTGACTGTGAGGAGCAGAGCATTAAACCCAGTGTACATCGTACAGGATACTTACAACCAGGATTGCTTCATAAAAACCCTTTGACCCCTGATGCAGGCGTTGTGCACCGAAACACGGCCCATGTCGGGTCATCAACACAAGATTGTTGTTCAAGCTACATTATTAAAAGGATTTGTGTCCCTATTTTGAAGGCTCTTAGTGCTTTCTTTTTGCTGTTTTGGACTTTGTCTTGTACTTTGTCATGTACTTCGTACTCTCTGTGTGCTCCCAGATTCAGTAAATGACACTCAAATTTAGGTGCCAGGAAAAATCTACACTAAGCGCTATTCTCTAAAGTGCTTTCCAGGCTGAGCGCACTTCATAGAATAGTGCTTAGGGTGGATTCCACGCTCAGCTTTGGGCATGAGGATTTATGCCTGCTGACACCTAGTGTAAATCCTACCATGCAAATTGGGCATGCAAACACTGCACCACTGAGCTGCCTATGCCTCTCCCACGGTCATGCCCCATTTTGCACACAAGCCACCAGATTCTGTGCCAGAATCCAAGTATATTCTAAAACAACACACGTAACGTAATTGGCTTAACAAACCAAATAGCATTTTTAACAGCACATAACAAGCAATACTGAGCACTAATTGACAATAATTAGAATTTACACGCATAACTCATTAACCAGCTCATTTTCGAAAGTGATTGCCGGCCATCTTCCGACACAAATTGGAAACCACTCACTAGAGACCCAAGCTAAATCCACCATACAGAAAATGTTTCTCTCAATGTGGAAACTCAAACGCGTGAGACCATTCTTCCCGAGGGAAATATTTCTCAACCCTGATACAGTCAATGGTACTAAGCCACGCAGACTACTGCAATGGAATCTATGCGGGGTGCAAAGAACAAATTATAAAGAAACTTCAGACCGCCCAAAACAAAGCAGCTAGGCTTATAGTTGGAAAAACGCGTTTTGACAGTGCCAAACCACTCTGAGAAAAACTGCACTGGCTTCCAATTAAGGAACGTATTGCTTTCAAAATCTGCATGACAGTTCACAAAATTATCTATGGCGAAGCACTGGGGTACATGACAGACCTCATCGACCTACCAACCAGAAACACCATTAAATCAGCATGATCATACCTAACCCTCCACTACCCAAGCATCAAAGGACTCAAATACAAATCCACTTATGCATCTAGCTTTTCCTACTTAAGCGCACAACTATGGAACACACTACCAAAAGTAGTAAAAACTACAATTGACCACCCAAATTTCCTGAAAGTACTAAAGACAGACCTGTTCAGAAAAGCATACCCCACCGACCCAACATAAAAAAACCTGGATACCTGCAACACAACGTAACCAAAGACCGTAATGGACATATCCTAACTCTTCCTCTCCCTCTCTAAGTTCCCCCAATTGTATTTACCATGCATGTAACCCATTCTACCACAATTTCACCTTGTATTGTTCATACCTGTATTTGTTCAAACCGGAATCGGCTAACACCATTTACAGTACTATGTAAGCCACATTGAGCCTGCAAAAAGGTGGGAAAATGTGGGATACAAATGTAATAAATAAATAAATAAATAAATAAAGTTCGTCAAAAATCAAGCGTGCAAATTTAGGCCCGTTCCCAGTTTGAGTGTGCAATTTAATAGAATATTGGGCCAATTAGTGCCAATAATTGGATTAACAAGCAATTATTGGCACTAATTAGACTTAATTGGGACCAGCATACATAAAGTTGGGCAGGGGATCCACGCCTAAAACATATGTGCAGCCTAAAAAGGGGGTGTGGAAATAGGAGGGTCATGAGGGTTTCAGGGTGGAACAGGGGCGTGGTTTTGAATTACGAGCACAATTACAGAATAATGGTGCTCCACGTGTAAATTTAGGCACAGGCATTTGCACCACATTTTCATTGGTGCAAATTACCAAGCCTAAATTTATGTGCAACTCTTCTTAAGTGTGTATTCTATAAACCATGCCAAACTTTAGGCGCGGCCTATAGAATACCGTTTAAGTAGGTATTACTTGGTGCCGGTTTTCTAAGCGCCATATATAGAATCTAGCCTATAAGGTTTATGTCACATTCTACGTTCCTAATCCATAGATCTTAAAATCCTCACAAATACACTTTTATTTAGTTGTGTAATACTAGACAAAGAAGAACACTGGTTTGACTTGAAGTAAAAGCTTTGTCAAGTCCCCATGGGTTTCTGGCTGAGCTCATGTCAGAACTGTTTAAAATTCTCTGTTCTTCTGGGCTTTTTAGTTACCTAAATGCTTTCTCTTCCTGTAATTTCATTCTGGTCACAGTAGAGACTCCGCTCATGAAATTGACGTACCAGGTTCATTAACCGATGTGCTAGATGTTTCTGTAGTTCATTATGCTGGTTCAGAGGCTAATGTGATATCCTGAGGACAGTTTTCAGTTTAATTTCTTCTGTAAATATTCTGTTAACTAACAGCGTGGAGTTTCTAACCCCATTCTGAGTTTTATAAAATACCTCTCATTGTCAGAAAAGCAGGATTCCATTATCTCTAGTTCGTGTTAAGTGATTTTCTTTGATATTGATATCATTTCTAATGCAATATTGTAGATTGAATAAATTGTGCATTTGATTTAATATGTTCAAGTTTCTAAGTTTGTTTAATATTTGAATTATTGCCGAAAGATAAATACCATATCGGTGATTTACATTATTAAATATATGAACAGAAAAAGAAGTTAGAACACAAAATATAAACATTTCAAATAAAAGGAAATAGAATAGAATTAAGGCTTAAAGGAGACCTTATTTTATGTTGTGACTTTGATTATTTCACCCCAATTGGGAGATGAAAATATCTCTGACTCGATATGCTATGTCCTGCATCTGTTGCACTAAGAATCATATCAAATATAGAAAATGTTATATAGACTTTGCCACAAATACTTTTCATAGCCTATGCAGTCAATATGCATTGTGCAATAAATGTGTAAATCTCAAAACAAACAACCCCAGCGCTTGCCAAGTATTTCTTTCTTTCTTTCACACTTTTATTGCAAATCAATTCTTCTAAAGTTAACAGACCAGCCAACATGGGCCATGTTTCGGAACTGCTTCAGGGACGGTCGTCAGGCCATAACTTTCTCAAACCTGGTCTGCATTGCAATCGTTCGTACTGTTAATTCAATATGGGCCCTATTTACTAAGGTGCAAATAGCACACACTGTCAGCAGACAGTGTGCATATGCTAATTCCCATCTCACCTGCTGAACACAGGATGGGGCACCTTTCTTTAAATTAGTCACCTGATTTTTTAACTCCTCTTGCTATCTTACCATTCTAAATGTTCCATCTTTGCCTATACCCTACGCTGTCTATTAAAATGTTCTACTATGTACTGTATTGACATTGTAAGTAGTTTACTATGCCATACTTTGTATTGTTATTTGAATATTTTTACTGCTGTAATTGTCTATTGCTCATGCTTGATCTTACTGTACACCACCTTGAGTGAATTCCTTCAAAAAGGCAGTAAATAAATCTTAATAAATAAATAGGCTCAATAGACAGCATTAAGGGGGGAATCCTATATATGGCAACTAAAGTTGATTAACAAGCCAATCGGCGCCAATAATTGGCCGATAACAAGTAATTATCAGCACTAATTGGCACCAATTAGAACTTGTGTGCAACTCTCTACGCATATTCTGTAAAGTGGTGCACGTAAGTTCTAATGCATGGCACTCAAAAGGGGGTGTGGCCATGGGAGGGCATGGGCAGGTTTTGGGCACACCTAAAAATTACACGCGCTGCTATAGAGTACACCCAATCCGCATCTAAGTTAGGCATGGGCATTTACACTAGGTTTTATTTGACTTAAATGGTTGCACCTAAACTAGTCTCTGGAATGGCGCTACATGTATTCTGTAAACCACGTCTAACTTTAGGTGAGGTTTATATAATAGCGCTAAGCCTGTTTTTTTTCCCCCGTGCAGATATTTTTGGCGCCATATATAGAATTCCCCCTAGCTGCCTCCATGTTATCTGCAATGTGGCAATTCTGTAAAGAACGCCGAAAGTCAGGCACAAAGATGCAGCATGCTGAGCACGAATTCTATAACCATCTGGGCACCCAGATTCCATTGTAGAATTGTAGTGTATGTTGGCATTTATGCATGAACAGTTAGGTGTGTCCACTTACACCATGTCAAGAGCAGGTGTACAGGCATGTGCCTAAGTGCAGCAGTTTAGCACGTAACTAACAGTGTTTTATAAGTTACGTACATAATTGTTGGACACACCCATGCCCCACCTCCTGTGAATGCCCACTTGCATTTATGCACTGAGCGAGTTGAGTGCTAAAGTCATAGCACCCAGCTAGAACGTACACGCATAACAGTAAAAGTCACGAGCACTAGTTGGGCGCTAACCGTTAAACTGCTAGTGTTCTACAACTTAAGTGCACATATTATGGAGGAGTAGCCTAATGTTTAATGCAGTGGCCTGAGACCAAGGGATTGAGGTCCAATTCCCACTACTGCTCCCTGTGACCCTGGGCAAGTCACCTAACCCTCCATTGCCTCAAGGTACAAAAAACAAAACAAAACATGTTGTGAACCCACTAGGGACAAAACAAATTACCTGTATATCAGAGGCGTAGCTAGACCTGGATAGTGAGGGGGGGGGCCTAAACCCAAAATGGAGGGGGTGCCATTTTGCCCTATCTCCCGACCACAACCCCACATACCTGGACTGGTGGGGGGTCCACAAGCCCCTCCAGCAGGAGACTTCCTGTGGTAATATTCTGTGCTGCGCTGCCTGCCCTGATTTCCTGCTCCAGCGCGCTTGCTGGGTTTTAGTGAAATTGAGCAAGGCGAAGCTTGCACATGCTCGATTTCATTAAAAACTAGCACGCGCACAGGGGAGGGGGAAGCAGGGCAGGCAGTTCAGCGGTGAATATTGCTGCCAGAAAGCTTCTGCTGGCAAGGCTTGGGGACCCCCGACAGCCAAACTAGCAAACTTTGGGGGCCGGAACCCAAATTGGGGGGGGCCAATTCCCCAAGGTCCCTGATTGACTATGCCACTGCTGTATATATAATGGGCCAGAGTCAGTAAATAGCACAGAAGTATTAGCACTTAGCGCTATTCTATAAAGGATGCTTCCGGCTGAGCAGCTTTTTATAGAATTAAGTACAAATCCTTCCACGCATCCAATTTTTCCTTTTTAGTTGGCCAGCTTTGGAATGCTCTACCAAGATCTATCCGTACCATTAACGGCCTTCTGCCCTTCAGAAAAGCATTGAAGACCCATCTCTTCAAGATAGCCTACCCTAACGATCCAACCTAACCAAAACTTGCCCATACGATTCTTATTGACAATAGTTGTACTTGACCATGTTCCCCATTATCCTTTCTACTACCCCATATCCATTCCTTTCCATCTTTCTATGCCTACGTCCCAACGCTCTTTTCCTTCTGAACCTAATTCCTCCTATGTTAACTTACTTTCCGTTAACCCCATTAGTTTTGCGTTTACCACAAACTGTATATTCTTCTTACGACTTTGTAATTATTTATATTGTTACTGTGTAAGCCTCATTGAGCCTGCCATGTGTGGGAAAGCGTGGGGTACAAATGTAATAAATAAATAAATAGTACATAACATCGATTCCTGCGCCCATCTTTGGGGACAAGGACTTATTGCTGAAACAAGTTGTAAATCCTGGCGTGCAATTTGGGCACAAATCCCCGTATTCTATAACACTGCACTCAAATTCTCAGAATGCCCCAACCCACCCATGCCTGTGCCCACTTTTGCATATTATGGGATTTGGGTAGCCAGTCTTATAGAATAGTATGCATGTAGAGGCACACACACAATTTTTAATAGGAACCAATTAACATTACTAATTAATTGTGGTCTACAATTATTGCTTGTTAATGACTTGTTAACCAATTAAATTGTGCGTGCACTCAGGATTGCATCCGAATTTGGGCGACCTTTATAGAATCCGGGGCAATGTGTAAACTGCTTTGATTGTACCGTAGAAAAGCAGTATATCAAGTCACTTCCTCTTCCCCTTTCCCTAACTTATAGAATAAAGGGGTAAGTACATTATCTCTGCATTAACTATATAGGAAGGTGTTAGGAACGCCCCCAACAGTTAATGGAAAGGCTTTGCAATTACCATGTGTTGATTTTTTTGCACAATCACTGTTCCCGCTGCATTGCTGCCAGTCGGAGGAGGTGCATCAATATTGTGTTTTCAGTTGCCAGGGACAGGCAGGTTCCCTGGAGTCCTGCAGAGCTTGCTTGTCCCTCACTATTGGAAATGTGATAGCGAAGCAGCACCCCCAACTGGCAGGATTGTTGATGGAGGATTTCCGCTCAGATTAAAGAGATCAGTGCAATTAACTCCTTACCCTTACTCACTTGTTCAGTACCCATGTATTATCATTCCCACCTTAGTAATTCCCTTATCTCTTATTTGTCTTGTTTGTCTGTCCTAATTAGTTTGTAAGCTCTGACAAGCAGGGACTGTCTATGTCCAGTGTACAGCGCTACGTACGTCTAGTAGCGCTATAGAAATTATAAGTAGTAGTAGTAATATGCAGTAACTGCAAGCCTTCCTGCACTTTAGCAACTAGGATTATCACTCTAATCTAGAACAAGCATTTTTGCACCTTGATTTCCTGACTTTCTTAAATTAGGGAGTAGCTCATTTAGATGGGCATGCCAAAATATTACATACTAATTTTTTTCTCAGCAATGACATTACAATATGCATGAGGTACATTTGTGTATATTACCTCCACTGAATGCAAATATATATCATGTATGTTTTTGGTGGGTATCTTGATAATGTGTTCAGTGCTGCGTACATCTAGAAGTGCTATAGAAATGATTAGTAGTAGTAGTATTAAAACACTCCTGTTTGTGGCTTTTGAGGACTCTTATTTCTGTTCATAACTGAGCTAACCAGGAACAAAAAAAAATGTTAGTTATGTTGCAGTTTTAACTCAGTACTAATAAGACCAGGAAGTGATAAACAACTTCTCCTGTGCGCCTTCAATCCCGAAGCCACACAGCAGAGAGTTGCTAAATTGTCTCCGAGTGTTTTAAGATTCTGCAGTTCTATTACACCAATAAAGACTTCAATGAGAATACACAGTGCCTACAATTAATCCAGTTTTGTGGCAAAAACTATAACAAGAATGGGATAATGATAAGAAAAATTGAGCCATTCTTGTTACAATCTCAAATTTACAATCTCACCAACCTTCTCACCTGCGATATGCTGCTGATGTGTCAAATTAACAGCTGCCAGTTAATGAAAAGCTTTCTCAGTCTCTAGACTCAGCACAGCTGCTAATTTGCAAAAAATATATAATAGCAGGAAATAAAAGGGGCTGAAAACTGTTCACTGGCTGTACATTAAAGCACAACTCCAAACATCCAGTTTTCCTCATCTCATCTAGCATTGTGTAGAGGTTGCTCTTCCTTGAACTGTATGCGCATTTCACTAAATAGAGTTATTGTATGTGTCTAATTTGTAGAAGGGCTTTATTATACTCTGGGATGTGAGCTGCTATTTCCATAGCAAGGATGTTTTTGTTTGCTGATGTTTGTTGCATAGCTCACAAATCTTATCCAGCTGAAATATGGCAGTCAGCGTTATTTTAAATGGCGGATATCATTTAATTATATGTCCTTTTACATGTAGCTGCTGCAGCTGCAGACATGGCGTATCATCATATCAGACCTCCAATTGGATATTCCATTCCAAAACCAATATCTTCCTTATTGATGAGAGGGTGGAATGCATCTCCTGAAGTAAGTGCTATCTGACACGCAGTGTCTATAATTTAGTTAAGTTCTATCACTGTTGAGCACTTTTCCATCGAACCTGAGCATGAGTCCTTCACCTACAGTCCTGCCATTGGGACTGTGTGTGTTTGGGGGGGGGGGGGGGGTTCTGTTTCACTATCACATTTTCAATAGTGAGTGACAGGCAAGCTCTACAGGACTCCAGACAACCTGCCTGTCCCTACAGATTGAGAACACAATATTGAATCACCACCCCCTACTGGTAGCAATGCAATTGGAGGACTCCCTCTCAGCTTAGAGGGAACAGTACTGATGAGATCTGTGAGATTCAGTGCAAGACATAGGAAGGCACAATTTTCAAGTCAAATGATCGATGACAATTGACTTATTGATACAGCTGAAAAACGTTGACCTGCTCCTGTGTCTACACTGTGGAGGGAATTGTATAAATAGGTGCCTCTTTTTAGGTGCCCCAATGATTCACGGTGAGAGCCTGATATCTGGATGCTCATATTCCATTATAGAATACTAGTGTAACCCAGTATCAACATGGCTTACATGCAGTTACGATCTACAACCTCAAGAATACCAGTTTATTGACATATATAAAAGTACAAATATAAAAACATCCAAAACCTTATACATAAATGAGTGATGGTTCAAGGCATGACAGGACTCAACACAGCCGTGTTTCAGCCCAAAAGGCCTGTGTTGAGAGTCAAAATGTCTAAGGATGATATAGAAATAATGTGGACACCAAACTCTTTATAAGTAGTACCTCAATATGTACACAATGTGCAAGCTGTGTCAGACTTTTTGACTCCTGATGCAGGCCTCTTGGGCAGAAACACGGCTGTGTCGAGTCCTGCCATGCCATGGACCACCACTCACTTATGTGCAATATTTTTATACTTGTACTTTTGTATATAGCTATGTGTCTTTCTAAAATAGCATCACAATGCCAGTCAAAACAATGCTAAACTGTGACCATGTGAAGGATGTACATGGTTGAGTGTTTTATAACTTACGTGCATACTTTATGCTTGCATTCTCACCAAACTCTTCTACTCGAACATGTGTACCCTTGTCATATAAAGTGCATAGCACCTCATCACTGCACATCTTTTACATGTGAGGTAATTTCAAAAGAGGCCTTTTAATCACCTATGAAAGGATTTCATGCAAAATATAATTTATAAAGGTTTTTTTAACTTAGACGCGCTAGTGTTTTTAGCACTCGCTAAAAATAGGCGTGCGCTAAATGCTAAAGACGCCAGAGTATTCCTATAGCGTTTAGTGTGTACCTATTTTTAATAAGCATTAAAAACGCCAGTGTACCCAAGTAAAAGACCCCCTAAATTAGCCCCATAGATTACACATGCACATTTACACCAACTTCGAAGGAAGTGTAAATTTGAGTGTAGGCGTTAGCATGCTAACAGAGCTGGATCAGAAAATCTATTTTATAAAGGCACATAAGTGTCCATGGGGCTCAATTTCGAATCAGAAAAACGTCCAAAAAGTGGCACAAAGCAAGATTTGGACGGGGTTTTTTTCTCAAAACTTCAAAATCGCTATTTTCAAAACCCATTTTAAGATATTTTTCTATGCAGTTCATCTGAAGTGCATTGAAATCACAAGGAATGTGGTTAATACACTTTTTTTTTACCTGGGGGGTGGTCCCAGAGAGTTGGAGCTGGCATCTGGTGTTCCCACGGGTGGGGGTTGAGGTGATCATGCTTCTGCCACAAGTGCTTCTATTCTGGGCCTCCCTGAAGTGGAGGCTGGAGCAGTCAGGAAAGCCCCTGGTGGTGTTGGGCCCTGGTATAATCTGAAAATTGCTGTGCAGGCATAAGCAGTGCATGCATTATGCAGTGAAGTCATTGGTGACTTCATGCGCGCATGCGCATCAAATCTTAAGGGTCCATTTTCGACGGAGGCCCAGGAGCACTGAACAATCAATATTTTAATTAATTTATTGTGGGGAACACTAGTTCTGACCCTCAAAGGGTCTGTTTTGTGTGAAATTTAAAGCACAATGTGATTTGTGCAACTGCGCAATTATGCACGTGCAAATAACATGCAAATGGCGCAGTTTCAATTAAAAATCAACTGCAAAGTTTGTTGGGAAGTGAGAGGGCCAGAAAAAGCCCCTTAGTGACTCTTAATGGCGTGAAAATTCACGCATGCATGCTGGGGTATATGAAGACCTGCACTGACACCCGCAACTTTAAATAAATATTTAAGGGTGTCTTTTACTAAAGCCTTAGTAAAAGACCCCCTTAATGATTTTAAATGTGTCTGTAAAGCTACAAAGTAGAGAATTTAGGTGTGCAGAACCAGCAAATATGTGCTATGACTTTATTTAAGCCCTATTTGTATGTAAAACACTGAGGGCCCTGTTACTAAGGCGTGCTAGCGTTTTTAGCGTGTGTTAAGCATTAGCATGCGCTAACCATGTAGATGTTCATAATATTCCTATGGGTATCTACATGGTTAGTGAGCACTAATTTTTAGCATGTGCTAAAAATGTTAGTGCGCCTTAGTAAACAGGGCCCTAAGGGGGTCTTTTACTAAAGATTAGCTTGAGTTATTTGCAGCAGGACCCATTTTATTCCTATGAGCCCTGCTGCAGATAACTTGAGCTAATCTTTAGTAAAAGACCCCCTAAGTTTTTTTAAGTATTCTTTTTTGGGATTCCTGGGGTTTAAAGAAATGTATATTTTTACATAAAACAAAGTAGGGCATTGCTCTGATTTGATTTATATTGTTAAAAATAAAAAAGCGAGAGTTTTAAAGGCTATTTTTAATATTAATTAGAGAAATAGAATGTTCAGAAGTGTTTGTGTGGATGTAAGCAGAGCTCTGATTGGCTGCACAGATCTCAGATGGAACTTGTGTCTAAGGGGAATCTCTGGGGAGAAAACAGTTGGACTGGGAAGAAGAAGGAGGTTGTTGTCTGTGTGACCGGTGTGAGGAAATTTGAACAAAAATAAATTTAAAACTTATAGGGAGAAAGGAACAAAGAAAGTTAAATTTGTGTTTAAGGAAAGTGTTTAGTAAGGAAAGTGTGGTTCTTTCCTGAACTTAAAAAGTTTTTCTCAAAGGCTGAGAGTAAACTCTTGAATAAATTTTTAAATATTTAAAAGAGGTTACTTATAATTTCCTCTGAATGAAAAGTAAGATAATATAATTCTGTAGTCTCAGAGGAGTTAAATGAAATCTGAGAAGTTTGTCAGTGTGAGAGAAATAATGGACTGACATTTTAAACTAGAGAAGTCAAGTCCATATATAAACATTAACGCCCCTGTTTACTAAGCCACACTAGTGGCTGCCGTGTGCTATTGGGTAATGGCGACACTTTGAATGGGTTGCATCGGTACTGCCGTGCAGCTTAGTAGACAGGGGAGTAAAAGTATTTCAGGATTCTGATTCAATGAAGAAGAATCTGTTTCATATAAAGTTTAGTATAGATTCTCTGAAGAAAATGTAATGCCTGTTTAAAGAACTTCAGGTACTTGGAATTTGACTCAAATTAAAGAAAGTTGAAATTTCTAATTTACTTTAAAATCACTTTAGAGAAAAGGTAATAAAGTAATTCATACAAATAAAAAAATGCATTCTAAGGTAAGGTCATTTATAAGTCAGAAAATTACAGTTTCTGTCTGAAATTGGATTAGTGATCTGAGCAAATACAATATCCTTCGCTAAAAATACAAATACTGTTGACAAATTATTTTCCTATTGTAATAATCTGAGGAAAATATTATTTACCAGTTTACTGGTTAAACATTAGTGAAGATTGAATGTGATCAGTGTGATAAATGAATGTGGAGAAGAAATTCTCTGAAGAATCCAGCTCCAAAAGATGGATAGATTAGAATAGGGACTATAAGTAAAGGAAAGGAAGGGAAATATATTTTGGAAAGCTGGTTTTCCACAGTACAGGAATACAGACTTCTGACAGGTAATCAATAGAAATAAAACAAAATAAAACACGGAAAAGAAAATAAGATGATACCTTTTTTATTGCACATAACTTAATACATTTCTTGATTAGATTTCGAAGGTGCTAGAGATTTAGTTTACATAGACACCATATGAAAAATGCTAGTACCAATCAGGATGTCACCTCTGTGGGGCAGCACTTCACAAAACCAGAACACTGTACCAGTGATTTCATGGTAAGAATCCTGAAAGGGAACTTTAAAACAATACAGGAACATAAGACCTTTGAAGTCAGAATGATTAAATATTTTGACACCCACCAGACAGGACTTAACAAAGATCTGTGTTTTCTAGCCCATTACAAACCATAAAATTGTACTGCTTTGTCATCCTCCTATCTCCATGCATATCTCCCTATCCCTCATCCACCCAATTCTTCATGTCTCTCACCTATCCACCCCCATCCTGTTAGACTGTCAGTGAAATGCTTTGATGTTTCAATTATATATACTGTCATCTATCAGCATTTGCTTATTTCCGATCTGACGAAGAAGGGCAACCTTCAAAAACTAATCAAGAAATGTATTATGTCCAATAAAAAAGGTATCATCTTATTTTCTTTTCCATGTTTTATTTTGTTTTATTTCTATTGATTACCTTTAAAAGTGGACTAATACGGCTACCACACCTCTCTACTCAAGGCTTCTGACAAGAACACAGAGTTGCTGGTGGGCAATTTTCAAACTGCCCTTTACCTGGAACAAATAGCATTTGGAAATTACCCTCCCTGGTTAGCTATTTGGGTCCAGCACTAAATATCAGCTGACTGGCACAGAGTGTAACGTCCTCCCCTCACTCCCACCCTCACTTATGGGCTGATGATCAGAAGCAAACGCAGGTGCTAGAGGCTATTAGTGCCATACTAGCGCCTGCGTTTGCTACCACCCCATGATCTGAGCCCCTTAGAGTGTGAAACAACGGCTTGTGGGCTCTGAATGCAACTAGCATGCAAATGCATGCAAAACAGGGCTCTTAGCTCAAGTAGCGTGCATTTGCATCCTAAATGTACTCCTCCCCAATGATCAGCAAGCAGCACTCCAACAATGCCGCTCTGTCCGCGGCAAACCCTATGACAGCTCGGAGCTGGCATTAGGGTTTGCAGACCATTGGGGAGGAATGGTGAGCCCTGTCCAGCAAGCATTTGCACACTAGCAGGCCCCCCATTCCCCCCAGTGCTGCAGCTCCCCCCCCCCCTCACAGGAGCACCGGTGGGTCTCCAGCCCCCTAACCCCCCTAGCATCCCCTCAAATAGAGCCCTGGTGGCCCAGTGGGCTTTGAATCACCCCCCCCCCCCCCCCCACCGACCTGGTGGTCTAGCGGCCCTCTTCCGCACCCCCAACCTTTGTTGGGGGAAGGAGATGGACTCCCTCCTCTTCCATCGGCGCCATCTCAAAAATGGCAGTGCCCAGTGCATCCTGGGAAGCGCTGGTCGGGGCTTCTCACCATAAAAGGGAGTTTCTCGTGCTCAGGCACAATTCTCCTGCACTTTACCCTATGATCCAGGGGCGTAGCTACTATGGGGCCACGGGGGCCTGGGCCCACCATAGATTTGGCCCTGGAACCCCCTGCCGATGACCCTCTCAACCCCCCCTCCCGCCGTCAACCTGCCGTCAACCCGCCGTACAAGGCTTAGTTCTGTTTCTGTGAGTCTGATGTCTGACGTCAGACTCAGAAACAAAATGAAGAAAGAAGACTTCGGCTGGTGGGGGTTGGGGTCCCCCGCCAGCAAAGGTAGCAGACGGCGACGGTGGGTTGGCGGCGGGTTGGTGGCAGGAGAGGGGGTTGAGAGGGTCATCGGCAGGGGGGTCAAAGTTGTTGGTGTCGGCAATGGCGGAGCAGGCAGGCGGGGGGGTGTCGGCAGTGGTGCCGGGGGGGGGGGGTTGGCGGCGCCGGGGGGGGGGCTAAAATGTGCCTCCTCACCTCGGCTCTGGACCCCCCTCCCACCGAAGTCTGGCTACACCCCTGCTATGATCAGAGATAAGCACGTATAAATGTGCATGCTATTATCTCTGATCATAGGAGCAGTAAAGCCCTGCGCTGTTCCAGCGCTATTTTTAGAGTGCTGTTTGGAATAGCATGGGGCTTTCAACCATCTGCCCAATAATGTTTGAAAGTGAAGACAGATATTCAGCTTGCTGCCCAATGCATAACTTTGAATGGATGAGGTATTTATTTGAGGTTTTGCATATTTTTAGATGATTTCTCCATTTGGGTAAATCTGTGGAAAACACATAGATAGCTTTACAAGGATGTCTTATCCTCTTAAATTTAAACCTGCTATTTATACATTCATATTTGACCAGATAACATTTATACCCAGCCTCGAAACGCCTCTAAACCTGCGTCCACCAAAACAGATAACTTTACAGTGTTCAGCAGCTTAAACAGCCAAAAATTAAATGTTCCCTGTCTGAATTTTTTTTAAAGCCACTTATTAAGTCAGCAAGCACTGCCAACCATGCATGTAGCTCTGACCATCAGCCTTGCGATGTCCAGTTATGAATTTTTTCTAGGATTGTTCTAGGAGGGGTACTCTTGGAGTGATCGTGATTGTTGAGTTTAATTATTGATATGTCAGGGAAGGTAGAAGCCAAAGTGTTGAAAATTAATCAAAAGGACTACAAGGCTAGTAAGGATAACCTAGAGTACCTAATATTCTTACACCATCCCAGAATGCACCTGCCGCACTCAAGGACAGGATACTGAAGACTGCCTCGTTAATGACTAAAGCTTTTCATTTTCTGAATTGCTAAATCCAGCAAGGATAGAGTTCACAGCAGCCGTCATTATCCAAGGCATTATGTACTCCTGCATGTTGAAATGGGGAAAAAAAACCTAAAAATCTGAAAGGCACATACAAAATTATAATGTGCAGCCCCAAAAGGTGCATTTTACAAATGCTACCTGATCATGAGCTATATTTGCATTTGAAAATCTGAGGCTATAAAGAACAGAAGTTATAGTAAGTCCTTTATTTATAATTTCTACATGCAAAAAGCATCGTGTTACGGTAGGCTGCAGCCCACAAGCTCTTTATTTCTTTCCTTGGAGATTCTCAAAAGATAGCATCTGAGATCTCCACCAAGTGGTCAGAAGCAAGATAGCAGGCAGCCACCTGCAGAGAATCCCTCAGGCTAAAGCTATCATCAAATTTATTTTCATTAGACAGTCGGTTGGTATTGCGACTTTCATTGCTCCAACAGACCAGGAATCATAAGGATCCTGTTCAAACTGGTGATTTAATAGCTACAGTTTCAGGAAAGATTATAAGAGAAAGAACATCCAAACAAGACAATGTGCAAGCACAACTCTTTTTTATTAATATCTGAGGAAGGAAATGTAAGCCCTCCTTCTCAACAAAGGGAATACCATCAATATATAGTCCATGGCATTTACGTTCACATTGCCTAGTAATAAATTTGAGTCCCTCTTCTGGCCAATTAATTCATCTCTATTTTATCTTTCTGTCATTCATATTCTAGACTTTTTTGTTTGGCTGCTCTAGCAAAGCAAGACATATCTTCTTCTCCTGGTTGCCTTCTCTGGAGATGACAATAGGCTCATGGAGAGCAGTACCTGTATTATTCAGGGCCCGGAATTTTGTGCTTCAGTCAGCTATGTATTCCTTTATGTTCATCGACTCGTGGAGATCGTCTCCCAAAACCATGAGCTTGGAATTGTCAGTCAGACCAAAGTTGTTATTAGCCCATTTCAATCCTGCAATGACGCCAAACGATTATTATTGTAGTTGTTTTCTTGCCCGTTGTGTTCTACCTCTAGAGGTAATGAATTAGCGTCCTGAACTGGTAGTATCTGCTGGGTTTTGGAGAAGAGTTCTCAGCGCCATTTATTCTGCTAGGAATTGTGTCATATTTTCTGCTGCAGAACTAATGTCTTTTAACTCGCTCAGTGTGGATGGTTCTTCACTCTCTTCTAATGAGATTTCACTTACATGTTGGGTGCTGTTAATTTCATCAGGTTGATTGATTTTAACTTCTTGCTTATCAAGCAGATTACCCTCATGTACCTGCATGCTAATGTTCATTGGGGATTCTGTGTCCGTGTATGACAGCAGATTTGTAGTTTCAGGGAAGTTGCTGCTATCATCCTTAACAGTATTGGAATCCGGTAATTTCTCTCTTTCATTTTCTTGATCCATACAACTTTGCAGTATTTCAGCTACTGTGCTGCCTGAAGAGACCCGAATGTCTTGGTCTGGTCTTTTTGACATCTCTTCTTCTTCGTTATCACTGGACAGCTTTTCACTTGTTTTCCTTACAGTTGATTTCCTGTCCACTCTAGCATCATCGGCTCTGTGCAGTTGATACACACTTTCGCATTCTCCTTCACTTTTTACTTCTAGAGGCTCCTTGATTTCACTATAGGAAAATGTAATGTCAGTGTACTTTTCAGGTTCTATGGTGTTGTTACTTGGCAGTGAGTTTGTGTCTTCTGAAGGAATGATGACTCCTAACACAGGTTCAGGTACTTTGGTAACTCTAGAAGAATCTATCATAAAGTCCTCAAGAGTTGCAGGTTCTTTACTTGCAGATTTTTCCATCTTTTCTGTCACAGTTGTATTCAAACTCTCCAATTCGCAGTATTCAGTTTCCTCAAGACTTCTTTGTGCTTCATCTTTTGCAAGTTGGTAGGAATCAAAATCTACTCCTACCCAGTCTATGGGGCAATCATTCTGAATAGAACTGGAGTCTTTCGTAATATCATCCATCTCTGAATTTTGATCTATTCTGACATAGATGTTCCCTGTTGGGTTTTGTTCAGTTGTAGCATCAGGACATGGTGATTTGCTGTTATGTTTCACAATTTTATCTAAAGTTAGCAGGGAATCATCAGATGGAAGAGTACTAGGTGCATCATTTTTCATCTTGCCAGTGATGGAGAGTTGAGCTGAATTGTTTCTAGTCTTTGTAATTATGGAAGGTACAGTAGATGGATAAACCATATCAGTATTCTTATTTGATGTTTCCTGTATGGAGGCATATGACACAGAATTAACTTTTCTTTGGTTGCTGGAGTACAAAGGTATCTTTTTTGACTGCTTTGGAATGTTATTGTGTTTTTTCAGCTTCTCCACTGATGGACCTGTTTCCCCTGGATGAATCCTTATCTTTTTGAAAGGATGTAAATTTATTTTCACATTTAAAAATCTCTCCTCTTTACTTATGGCCTTGCTCTTTTTGTAGATTTCTGTAGGCATTAAAGGTATCCCTCCCTCAACATTTTCTTCTGCTTCATTACTGTTATCTTTCAGAGTCTTCTTGAGGCCCCTTTGATTTTTTTTATGCAATTGTTTCTTATGAAAACCTTTACCATATGAATCATTCAGTACCATGTCCGCATGGTTTCTTGAATCAGGTATATAGAAACTAACAGTCTTTGGTACCAGAGTTTTCTTAGAGCTTGGTAATATCTGTATGCTATCATCACTGGGGAAGTTATTCTTTCTTCTTCTGTTGTTAACCTTGGTTTGTTGTCTCTCACACTTAAAATTTTTCTTTTGTTTCTCTTTCTTTTGTGTTTTAAAGCCCTGCAATTTGTCAGAATGCACATATTTACAGATAAGGAAGTTATCTAGTTGCAAAGAATTGCTGTTGCTGTCTTCCAGAGGGACTCTTTGATCTTCAAGTTTTGGTCTGTGTTTACTCACTATCTTCTGCACAAGATGTTCCCTTGAATCCACTGTTTTGTTAGCAGCTAGTGGTAGTAAATGATCATGTGTTTGCCTGTGATATTTTAAGTTGTTTGATCTTGTTTTTGAGATTGGTTGGCAAGATTCATATGCTGAATTGCTTGCAAGTTCCTCAGCTGCCAGAACACAGACAGGGTTTGTACATCTTCTGTGAGGTCTGTTATCTCTGAGGCCTGTTGAATGTAAAAGTTGGCATTTAGCATACTATTGCATTTAATTCATTCTTTGCTTAAAAAGCAGGTGGGAGGGGGGCTCTGATTACAGGTCCCTGCGCTGGAACCTTAATAGGTTCACCCAGATCTATAGGATGCTACTTGTAGTCAGGACCCACAATCCCCATCTAACCTGCGGCCTGCAAAGCCCAGCCTCTCCATTCCTCACCTCACCAACAATTTTGTGTCAGTCAACCAAGCTGGCCACTTAGGGAGTAATTCTATAAGGAGTCACCAGCTTTTAGGCAGCAGGAGCACATGTCATTTATGTGTGTATATGACCACTTACACAGATACGTGACCTCTTATAGAACACCAACTAACAAAAAAGTACGTACCATGTTTTGATAGTATGCACTTTGTCAGTGGGCATGCAAATCAGCATAGTTTGGGTGGTGCATGGGCAGATAGCGAAAATAAATGTATAAATTATGGGGTCGATATTCAAAGCAATTTAAATGGGTAAAAGAGCATCCTGCCCATTGGAATCGTTTGTGCCTGCTGAGCCACTGAGAATTCTGCAGCACATAATCAGACAGTGCCACTGAACATTGGCACTCACCAGCCATGTACAAAGTGGGCAGGTCAGGGGCAGTACAGGGGTCAGAACTGGGGAGGAGCTGGGAGCTATGTGGGTGCTGGCACCCAGTGCCGTAGCGAGGGTGACTGCCACCCGGGGCAGTTCGCCACTGCACACACACCCCCCCCCCCTGGTGCAGCATGGCACCCCCCCTCGGCACCTCAACCCCCCCCCCCTCGGCGCATCAGCCAAGCCCCCCCTCCGAGTGCATTCTTGCCTGCCGTGTGCACGCCGCTGGGGGGGTGTCGATTCCACTGGTTCCCTGCTCCCTCTGCCCCGGAACAGAAAGTAACCTTTTCCAGGTCAAAGGGAGCAGGGAACCAGCGGAGCTGACACCCCCCCAGTGGCGTGCACCCTGGGTGGACTGCCCCGCCCTTGCTACGCCACTGCTGGCACCCACATAGCTAACCAAGCATGTAGGACTGCATAATATGCTGTTCTAATTTTGCCCAGTTAGCTATTTGGGTACTGGCACTGAATACCGGCCAGCACCCGCATAACTTCTGGGACTGGCCAGCACAGGGTATGATGTCCTCCCCTCCCTAAACCCCCAGCAAGGTCCCATCCCCCCACCCCTGATAGATAAGCAACCCCCTGAGAAGTAACCCCTTCCCTCCTATCCCCTAAGTAAACAACTCCCTCCCTCTCAACTCCCCTCCCCAAGAAGCAGCCACCACTCCACTCCCCTAGTTAGAATAGACCTCCCCCAAGGCCTACCTAAATGATATTGTGGTCTAGTGAGGCGATGGAGCCAAGAGCAAACCCCACTCGTTTCTGCCGCTAGCAGCTCCGTGCTACAAATGGCTGCTGTAACCTCTTAATGCTTTTTTCCATGAATGAAACTTTAATATACAGAGATATAATGGCCAAATAAAGAATTTGAACTGGGCTCTAGGTTTTTACTTTTGACTTTGTTTACTTTTCACTTAGTAGTTTACTTGGCTATGTTTTTATTTATTTATTTTAAATTTAAAAAGGCTTTATTAGCATTCCCTCTGCAGCTAATCCAACCTTAAGTAGCATCTATCATCAGAGAGACTTCATCTACTCAAAGACCCCAAAGGACTCATTTTAAAAAGAGAAAAACATCCAAAAAGCAGCACAAAGCAGGAGATAGACGTTTTGTTTGCCAAAATGTCCAAATCGCTATTTTCAGAAGAAAAAAGTCCAAGTGCAAATGTACAAAATCAAGCCATTGAGAAGTAGGAGGAGCCAGCATTTTTAGTAGACTGGTCCCCCAAACATCTCAGGAAAGCAATAGAGCACCCTAGGGGGCACTGCAGTGGACTTCATAAATTGCTCCCAGGTACACATCCCACCATTGCTCCCTTATCTTGTCTGCTGAGCCCCCCAAAACCCACTACCTTTAATTGTACACCACTACCATAGCCCTTATGGGTGAAGGAGGCACCTATAGGTGGGTACATTGTGTTTCTGGTGAGTTTTGGAGGGCTCACAGTTTCCTTCACAAGTGTAACAGGTAGGGGGAAGTATGGGCCTGGGTCCACCTGTTTACAGTGCACTGCACCCACCACTAGACTACTCCAGGGACCTGCATGCTGTTCTAATGGACCTGAGTATATCATCTGAGGCTTGTATAGAGGCTGGCAAGTAATGTTTGAAATCACATGATTGGGGTTGGGAGGGGGTTAGTCACAACTGAGGGAGTAAGGAGAGGTCATCCCTCATTCCCTCCAGTGGTCATCTGGTCATGTAGGGTACCTTTTTGTGCCTTATTCATTATAAAAACAGGTCTAGTTCAAAACGTCTTAATTTTAGTCCTGAACGGTTTTGTTTTCTTCCATTATGGCTGAAAAATGTCCAAGTGTTAGGAACACCCAGATTCCACCCTTAACACGTCCCCTTGTGATTTGAACGCACTTCTGATGGACTTCATAGAAAAACGTATAAAAATTGGTTTTGAAAATACCAATTTGGACGTGTTTGTAAGAAAAACGTCCAAATGCAGATTTATGCCATTTTTTTGAGGTTTTTCTCTTTTGAAAATGAGCTCCTCAGGCATCTAGTGGTTCAACTGACTCCCTCACATTCTCCTTGTTTTAAATCTGCTTGAAAAAGTGCTGGAGCTTTTGCCTCACTGGCAAGCTTCTTTCAAATTCTCTTTTGGTCTAAGTTATTGAAGTTTATTGGGATTTGCTTTCTGTATTTTAAAAAATGCCTTTTTGACTGTAGTAGCCTCTTTCACCTCATCATTTATTTTGGTCTTCTTTCTTCTTTTACAAGTGCATGATGGAATGCAATCTAGTCTGAGTTTCCAAAGTGATGTCTTTAAACAGAAGCCATGCTGCATGTAAATTTTCAACCTTTACATCTGCTTCTTTTACAATTTTTCTAATTTCCTCAGTTTTATCATAGCCTCCCTTTTTAAAGTTAAATACTACTGCTGTAGTTGTCCTTATTGCCCTCCCATCGGTGATTATGTTAAATTTGATGTGTTGGTTATTGACAGGCAGCCCTACTTCCAATACCTCTCACACCTAATTCTGCAACACAATGAGGATTTGGTTGCTTTCTGGATCCTTTGCATCTAAGTGTTTTCTTTTTCTTCTTTTTTTTTTGTTAGTGCTTTCTAAGGCCTGATTAAATAGACTGCACACTAAACATCCAAAATGTGATATAAAATCTTTTTGTTTAGCTACTTTGTTCTATTTTATACTCGAAAATAAATCCATCCACATATAAACTGAGTTAACATTTTCATTTGGGAATGTTAACTCAAATATAAACTGATGGTTTATTATCTTTTCTCTCCTTCTTTCCCTCTCTCCCGCCCTCCTTTCTCTTCCCCCCATGGCATCCAGCATTCCTGCCATGGTGTCCTACTGTGGCCAGCTCTGCCCCCAGCTCCCCCAACTGGAAACAGTCAATCCCTCTTTATAACGAGAATGCCTCCACTCCTAGACCCACTGGAGACTCCTTCTGTGGGCCTACCTTACAGCCCTGGTCGTCCAGTGGTGAACTGGGGCAGGAACGATCCTCCTACGCTTCTGACCATGTTAAAATGGCTTCCGTGAGTTTCAGCGGCAGTCTTGTGAGATTGCTGCAAACCCGCATCAGTCTCATGAGATTGCCACGGGAACTAGTGGCAGCCATTTTAACTATGCAGACTGCACGGGCAGGAATGTAGGAGGAGTATTCCTGTCCAGCTCATCACTGGACTACCAGGGCTGTAAGGTAGGGCTGGTGAGGGGGTGTTCGCTTAACAAGGAGGGACTGAGCATTTCCAGTTGGGGGAGCTGAGGGCAGAGCCAGCTACAGTAGGATGCCTCGGAAAAGAGAGGGGACAGTAGTGCCAGTTATCAGGTGGGGTTGGGACTCAAATATAAACTAAACTCCCCATTTTTCTGCCGTTTTTGTGGCCCAAAAATCTCAGTTTATGTTCTAGTATATACGGTATTCGAAAACTCACCTTTGTCAATTTTTGATAATTTCTTTAGTGTTTTCCTCTGAATGGCATCCCATTGTGCCACACTCTTGAAATCTACTGGTTGTGTCACTGTCCTAGGAAAATTCTTTGAAAGAAGGTCTGCATCATTAGGTACTAGCGTATGCCCAGAAGACCTACAAGGATAAGAGTGCAGCAATCTGCAGTTAAGACATATGAAATAATTGTGCTTAAGACTCTGCATGTTCTCTTTCAGAACATTTTTAAGTGACATGTCTAAACCATTGGATTTATAAACTGCCTGCAGTGTTGGCTGGTGACTATTTGGTTGTAAAAGTGGAGTTTCATTTCCTGGTCCTGTAAAAGACATCACCTTTGTCTCATTTTCCTGAGCTAAATGGCAGTTCAGGTATTGTTGAGTGAGATAATTTGCGGACTCAAGATCGCACTTGTGTGCCATTCCATGACAGCAGTTCTGTGCTCTGTGTTCATTTGCTTTGCCTTGTTGGAGTTTCCAATTGAAGACAGCAAAAGCTAGGCAAGTGATACCAACTGCTCCTGTGTTAAGTTTAAAAAAATAAATAAGCATAAGGTTAACAGAATTATAAATCCACAAATATTACGCTTACCATAGTGATGAAGTAAAATCTCTGAAGTTTTGCTGTCTTGTTCTTCAGTGCTAGTAAAAACAAGAAATGGAAGACAGGACAGCAAAGGTTTTCCCATCATAAATTAATCTTTCACAGCTTAGTATCTGGCCCTGAAACATCTGATTGTTTCATATTATAGTGGAGCTCCATTTTGTTTAGAACATTGAGGTAGGAATTGGGACGTCCAGGTCAGGATGTTCACAATCCCTACCCCCACCCAGGATTTTACAAAAGACTCTGCCAAATTTAAAGCCTTTTATAAAATAAATGTATAAGGATACTGACAAATACATGCCTATTTGCTACCACATACAGAAGGAGCAAACATTTCACAAGCCTACACGTATACATCACTCAGCATTTTCCACCTATCAGTGCCAGAATTTACATGTTAAAGGGCCAATTTTCAAAACCTCCATGTATAAGTACCAGCAACTGTAAATATAGGGATCCCATATCAAACAAATTATGCATATGTATGAGTGGAGAATATTATAGTGCAAAGCCCCAAATGGTAATTTTTTACTTTTTCTTAACCATAAAAAACTCGGGGGGGGGGGGGGGGGGAGGGAAGACAGTAGAGTACAAACCACTTTTGTTCTTTTATTCATGCTTTTCAAGTCCTGGCTAAAATGCGCACTTTAATAAAAGTGCAACTGAGATGGAGAAAAGCTGATGGAGAAATGAAAAATACATATATAATTTTTTGCCATGCCCAGCCCTTCAAGTATGTGCATTTCACGTTGCAACACATGGAAACAGTGCTGTCCTGGAATCACCATTTTCATATGTAGCCACTGTCTGAGGTAAATCCTATAAATGGTGCATAAAAATGGTGCTGAAAAAAAACGCTTAAGTGGTATTCTATAAGCCATGCCTAAAGTTCAGCGAGATTTATAGAATGCACTCAAGCGGAAAATCATACATAAATTTGGACATGAGTATTTGCACCAACAAAACCATAGTGCGAATGCCCCAGCCTAAATTTACGCTCAGAGCACTATTATTCGGTAATTACGCACATAACTGAAAGCCACACCCCTGTTCCACGCCAAAATGCCCAAGACCCTCCTATTTCCACTCCCCCATTTTTAGAATACATGTACATTTTAGGCACGGATCCTGCGCCTAACTTTATGCACGGTGGTCCCAATTAAATCTAATTAGTGCCAATAATTGCTTGTTAACAAGTCAGTTATTGACACTAATTGACTCGCTATTCAATTAAATTGCACACGCAAATCATGAATTCACCTAAATGTACACATGCAATTTTTGGCGACCTTTACAGAACGAGGGGGTCTAAGTGTAAATGTCGCTATTTCCTCATTTAGAAGCTGCGCAATTCTTCTGAAATGACCACTTTAAAAGAGCATGCACACTTTTCTAATGAAGCCCAATGGATCCTTTGTAGATAGGGATTCCTTTAATTGTATGAGGGTTGATTGAATAGTAATGTCTGTACCTCCATAATTCATCAACAGATGGCAGCACATATGCACTACACATGTTCACTTGTTCTTTGGAATCTCATCCTTCACCTCAGTTGGTGAGAAGACGCTATGTGAAGAGGCTGCTTTTCTGTCGCTTGTGAAATGGAAGCATGCAGTGAGCACACCAAGAGATATTATAGCGCTTGCTCCAAGGCTCAAAGTGGCCCTGTCTGCTCTTTATGTATAGACTTCCTGTTCAATCAAGAAACCTATGCAGGAGGCAAATCCACAGCAGAGCCTGTGAACCACTGCAAGATTTTGCTTTGCTAACAGCTTGACTTGTGCTTGGTACACTTTTTGCAACTGCATTTGGTTGCAGACATTTATAGACATCATATTGACTCCTGAGGAAGGCATTTTGTTGCCAAAACATGGTTCTGTGTGGAGTCTGTATGTGCTCTGATATTTTTTTCAATAAATCAATTGCAACCTTTTGGAATACATTGGCACTGTGGTTGACCTATGTCCTTTCCCTATCAATCCAATCACCAACATCACTATTGTTGGAAGGAGTAACAGAGGGCCTTAATTTCAGCCGGCAATGAGCAACTGCTGCCAGCATTAAGCCTGGAAACTCAATACCAGACCATGGCCAGGCACCAGCATTGAATTTCCAGATTTCTGGAGCCAGCTAGTCAGTGGCGTAGCTACGTGGGGCCTGAGGGGGCTGGGACCCCCGCAGATTCACCCCAGGACCCCCCTCCCGGCGAACCCACCCCCGCTGCCGCCTACCTTTACTTTTGCTGGCAGGAGATCCCACTCCCCGCCAGCCGACGTCTTCTTCTCAGTCGCTTCCTGCTCTTCAATTTGTTTGCTGACGTCCTGCACGTAATTGTACGTGCAGGACGTCAGACTCAGAGAACAGTTCTGTTCTCTGAGTCTGACGTCCTGCACGTACAACGTGCAGGACGTCAGCAAACAAATTGAAGAGCAGGAAGCGACTGAGAAGAAGACGTCGGCTGGCGGGGAGTGGGATCCCCCGCCAGCAAAAGTAAAGGTAGGCTGCAGCGGCGGCAGGTTCGCGGCGGGAGGGGGGGCGGCAATGTCGGCGGTGGGGGGGCGGCGTCGGGGGGAGGGCTAAAATGTGCCCCTCCCCCCGGGCTCTGGACCCCTCCACCACGGAAGGCTGGCTACGCCCCTGCAGCTAGTACAAAATTCAGCATTTAACTGGCTATGGGTTACCACATAAATATACAACTAACTTTTATGCAGTCCTATTTATACCATTAACCTGGCTGGTTAAGTGCTGAATAAGTGTTGGACAAATGCCAACTCTGCCCCTGGAACACCCCCAAAATAGACGATTTTCATTTTGGCACTAACTGGTTATTTTCAGCAGCATTAGCCGGTTAAGTACCACTGAAAATTAGCAGTTAGCCCCAAATAGGTGATTTAACATGCTAGGAGCCATTCTGTCCAATTAAATTGCTTTGAATATCGACCCTAGAGCAGGGGCGCAGCTATGTGGGGCCACAGGGGCATGGGCCCCGTAGATTTCGCCCTGCCTCCCCCGCCGCCAACACCTTTGACCCCCTCCCGCCGCCAACCCTCCCCCACTGCCGCCGCCGTCGGGTACCTTTGCTGGCGAGGATTCCCAACCCCCGCCAGCCAAAGTCCTCTTCTCCGGTGCGGCCGCGTTGCTGATCTGCAAGGGCAGGCTTCTGTTTCTGTGAGTCTGACGTCCCTGCCGTCGGGGACCCCCACCAACAAAGGTACCCGATGGCAGCGGTGGGGAAGGGTTGACGGCGGCTTGAAGAGGGGGTTGAAAGGGTTGGCGCTGGGAGGGGTCAAAGGTGGTGGCGGGGGGGTCAAAAATGGCAGCGGGGGTTAAAAAAGGTGGGAGGGGTCGGCGGCGCTGGGGGGGGTGCTAAAATGTGCCCCCTCACCTCGGGCTCTGGACCCCCTTCCTGCCGAAGTCTGGCTACGCCCCTGCCCCAGAGTATTCACACAGGGCAGTAAAACAGGTAACACCAGCCCTAATCAAAGAAGAGGTGATCCAATGCGAGTCAGAGGGGAAATAGGAGGCAAATGAAATCTGTTTCCCATGATTCTGCTGTCCTTCCCATGGGATACTTGGGGACATGATTATAACATCTTTTGTTTATTATTATGCAGATCCAATTAAAAATAGCACAACCAACAAAGAATCTAGTTTGTGCCTAAAACAATATAGCTTCTAGAACTCTGCACTACTGTAACCAAGCGAAGGCAAGATATTTATTTTCCTTAAAGCTAATATTCTTTTATCTTATTTACTATTGCACCATTTTTCTTCTTAATTAGAACGTCCAATTTGCTCTACAGTGTAACAAAGACTCGAGCAATGCATTAAACTGTTTTAGTCCGATAGAAATCAGTGTTTGTTCATTGCTTTTCTTCTCATTAGTGCGCTAATCCCCATTCAGATTCTGTACAACGCCTCTAACATTTGATTTTAAAAGAAAAACAGAGGGAAAAGAAATATTCCCAACATTAGCCAGATTGGATTTTTTTTCTTTGCAAGTTTTGATATTTTAATTGGAACAGCTAAATAATTACCCAAAGATGATATTGGGGGGGGGGGGGGGGGAGGGAGTTGAAGACATGGGACTGAATTCTATAAATGGTGCTGCGCAGATAGAAATTAGTGCTAAGTGCTATTCTATAAATGGTGCTCAAAACTGGGCGTCATTTATAGAATAGCATCTGGCACCGGGATCCACGCCCAATTTGAGGTATGAGAATTTACACCAACTGAAACCAGGCCTAAGGGCCCTATTTACTAAGCCGTGTTACAGGCACGTTAGCGTTTTTAATGCTCGTTAACCATGTACGTGCATTAACTTTATACGTGCCTATAATATCCCTATAGGTGCCTACATGGTTAATACACATGCTAATTGTAGGCGCGTTAAAAACGCTAACGCGCCTTAGTAAACAGGGCCCTAAATTAGGTGCAGCTCCCCCGAATTCTGTAGCACTGTGCGCAAATTCTAAGAATGCCCCTGATTCACCCTTGCCCCTCCCATGGCCACCCCCCTTTTCAGATTCACGCATAAAATATATACGCAGATCCTGGCACCTAAAGGTGTGTATGCAAATTTTAATTAATGCCAATCAGCTCCAATAATTTATTATTAACGTCCAATCATCGATGCTCCTTTATCAATTAAATTGCACACACAAATTGGGTGCTTATCCCAATTTAAGCACGCAAGTTTGAGTGCCATATACAGAATTAGGAGTACATAGGTCCCTCCAGATACCAAAACCAAGTATTCTTCCTATGGCTGCTTATAGAAACTTCATGGAAAAATCTTGCTGTTCATCTTTAACACATGACCTTTCAGAAATTCATTAAATATTAACGACTCAACTCAGACCTTTAATACCAGTGGGTTTCTTAAGGATTTACTTGCGCATAAGGGCTGGTTCCACCAACCTGACCATTTTCCTTCCACAGAAATTCTCTTTAAGTAGTGCATATGTGCTGCTACTTCAGGCTGGGCTTAGGCCCTGTTTTGCTGTTTGGGAGTAATATTCAGCCTCTGGCAGTCAGCAGTTTTTAAGCCACTCACTGCTGTGACAGAACTAAGCCTGAATGTTCAATGCCAGCTATGTCCAGGCTCCAGCATTGAGGGGTCCTTTTATTAAGCTACGGTAAAAAGTGGACTGCAGTAGTGTAGGTGTGTGTATTGGATGTGCGGCTGGCCAGTTTTTACCGCATCTACAAAAAATGGCTTTTTTTTAATGGGACGGGTAAAGGGCCTGTGGTAAAAATGAAACCAGCATGTGCCCAAAACCGGCCTGAGCCCTTAACACCACCCCATTGATCTAGCGGTAATGGCTCATGTGCTACACATGCAGTGACCAGTCAGCACGCGCCAAGTGCTGATTACTGCCGGAACCGGCGCGTGTAGGAGGAAATGAATAAATAATTCATGCACACATTATGGGTTCGTGCCAAATCTGAAATTACCACCAGGAGGGCGCACTGACCTGGTGGTAGTCTCATTTGGGCACACGCTGCACGTGTGTAGAGCCTACCACGGCTTAGTAAAAGGGCCCCTCAATATCTGGGTATGTGTGGTCACCCATAAGTTAACCAGGCACCAGTCGATATTCAGATTGATGTCCAGTTAGCTGTTCTTACTTTATCTGCTTACTTAACCAGATAGCAGACTGCATATATATCCTGCTAACCAGTTATACCAGCTCTGCCCAAGTTCTGCCCCTGGATCGCCCTGGCACTAATTGTACAGTACAGGGGTAGTTAGTGCTCATATCCAGCAACACATTCCAGCACAAGCGATTTAACCAAGCAGGAAGCTCTCCTGTTCAGTTAAATCACTTGAATATTAACCTCTCATTGTTTTGACATGTTTTTTGCATTGTAAAGAGGAGGTTGCAGTGCAGTAACTGATTATACTGTACCTGTAAAACAAAAGAGAGCGACTAAGATGATATCTCTCAGGTAGTGAGGCTTGGTTTTGGCTTTTAAGAAGATGCTGATATTTTGAGATACCGACTGACAGTTTCTGTCTGTTAGCTGAAGCACACTGTGAATTGCAGGATTTTCTGAAATCCTACATTCAATACTGTTGGCAGCCTTGAGGAGTCGATTTGATGATGACATGTATTTCCTTAAAAATCCAGACAGTTCTTTTAATTCGCAGGTGCAGTTCCATGGATTTTGATCCAAACTTAATAAAATTAGCTTGGTGAGGGGGGAAATGGAATCTGAAAGGAACGCCAGGTTGTTCCTGGATAGATCCAGTTCTTGGAGCCGAGGCAGGCCCAGAAATGCACCTCTGTCTATGTGGCTAATGAAATTGTTAGATAGACCCAGACTCTTGAGGCTGTCCAGAGCAAGGGTTCCAAAGCTTTTGTCTGTGAGCTTGGTGATCTTATTCCCATTTAAGTGGAGTTTCTTAAGATCCCTCATGTTCCTGAACCAGGTCCCAGAAATATCTGAAAGAGCATTGCTGCTTAAAACCAGCACTTCTAGCTTCTGCAGATAATTGAAGGTATTGTTGCTGATAGATGAGCTTGATATTTGATTTTGATCCAGCATTAACGTCCTCAGTTCTGTTAGCCCTTTGAAAGCATCTTCCTGAATGTCAACGACTGTGTTCCTGCTAAATCCCAGTATGGTTAAGTTAAACAAGATGGACAAGTTGGAGTTTGCTATAGAAGTGATATATCCATCGGTAGCAATTAAAGCTTTGGTAGTTACAGGAACAGCTGTAAAAGGCAAATTTGTTTATTAGAAGCATGTATCGCAATTAGAGGCCTATTTAATTAATATGGCCTTTAAGTGTGTGAACAGTTGGTGCAGTGACATGTTATCTATTAGCCTGCTCTAACTGCCATATTCAATAGAGAGGAAGTCTATAAAAGGGCAGGTATATAGGCTGAGCACATACAGCTGGTGTAAATGTTCACACACAAATGCTGGAAATGGGGTATTCTATAAGAGGTCATTTATGTGGATTCTTAAAGAATTACCCAGTTAACATGTAGGATAAGACAGTGCAGTTTATTAACTAGGTCTCTTCATACATAGGGTAAGGTGTGAAGCGTCATCGTGTCTAACAGTTGTATTTATTGATAACTGAGCTTTATGACAAGAACATTACTTTGTAAACTGTCTTGGACTGACCTTTGGTCTAAGAAAGGCAGTGTATAATATTACATAGCAGAACATTTGATTTGAAAGACATTACACTATTGGAAGAGCGAGCATTTATTTCAAATTACTGAAGCCATTATTTCTAATAAGAGAATTCCTTCATTGTTGTAAAGTGATGTGGTAGCTGTGTTAGTCCACTTTTAAATGTAATAAATAGAAATAAAACAAAACAGAGAAAAGAAAATAAGATGATACCTTTTTTATTGGACTAACAGTACATTTTTATTAGCCTTTGAATGTAACCCTTCTTCAGATCAGAAATAAGCAAATGTTGACAAATATCAGAATATATGTGAACACAAAAGCATTCCAATGACAGTCTCACAGAAAGAGGATGGGATAGGTTAGGTGAGAAACCGGGAGAGCTGGATGGGTAAGAGACTGGGAGAAATGGATGGCCGATAAGAGGCTGACAAAGCAGTAGAATTTTATGCTTTGTAGTGGGATACAAAAGCCCAGATCTTTGTTAAGTTCTATCTGGTGGGTGTCAAAATATTTTTTCATTTTGACTTCAAAGGTCTTATGTTCCTGGATTGTCTTAAAGCTTCATTTTAGTATTCTCACCATAAAATCATTGATGTTGTTGGTGGAGGTGTACATTGTACTTATGAAGGCCTGAACCAAGCAGTTTCAGTGCTGCTAAGTATCTAATATCTAAGAATTAATGTACAGACGATGAGAAGTGGAAATTTCTCTTTTTTCTGTAAATTACAATGATATTAAGCAGGCCAGGTGGAGCAAGTACCCACACCTCTTTCCCCCACCTTTCTCTGACCAAGCAAGTGAAAGACAATCCATTTGCTGTTCACATGAGTGTGTTTATTAGCCTTTGAGAGACTTTTAGGATGCAGATCAAAGGAAGTTCCAGGTGTAGGGGGCAGGGCTGACAGAGGAGAGAGAGATAGAAATCCTGTAGTAAGGACTGGATAAGAAAATATTATTGCAGAAGGGGGAGAATCTCTCCCTTTGAATATGGCCAGGCTTGGAAGTAAGGCTACTATCCAGGACAGAATTACCCTTTTACAACCATGAATCAGGTAACACCTTATTTCCTTCTCTGCCTAGAACAATTCAAACACTATCTCCCTGGTCCCTGCAGTCAAAAGCAATAGTTCTATTGACAAGAGAAACCTAACACCTCTATAGCAACTGGAAACAGTAAACTTTTGTCTCCTCTTTTAGAATAGGGGAAATACTAATTAAAGGTTTGAGAAATGTATGTCCAAAACATTTGGACAACAGACCAAATGCATCTTCAAAAGGAAATATAAACAGATGCTGTGTATTTTATTGATACTAGAGATCCTGACTGACTGTAAGGTGCTAACTAAGGGGGTGTGACAACCCCTCCCCCTTGTGCTCCCTTTTTGTCTTGTAAGGGAAAAGAAACCCTATATAATATTTCTCTGCCAGATAGGAGGTTGGGCAGTGTACATCTCTTTTGGCTCCCAAGCCAGGGAGTTTGAAAGAATGTCCTGCTTCCACTTTCCATTGTAATTTCCATTTCTATATATATGTTCTCATTTCTGTCATATTCTAGACTATTTCTATGACTATTTTTCTTAATTTTTTTATCCTAATCTTTGGATAATTAAATAAACCAGTGTTAACCCCAGGAAGCGCTTCCTTGGTCTCTTTTTGACTTTGTTGCAGTCTAAATAGTGCTACCAGTTGTCTGGTTCTTTTAAGGTATCGGTCGAGGGGATTGCATTTGTGTGAGTAGTGCCCAGCCGTGATTAGAGACTCTGGAGGCAGCACAAAAAGCACAAACAATGTAGTGGTCTGGTTTTGTAAAGTGCTGTCCCCCAGAGTGACATCCTGGTTGGCATTGGAATGTTTAATATGATGTCTATGTAAATTGAGTCTCGTCTTTAGCATCTGGCTTGTTTCTCCAATACAGTACCCTTCTTCATACTTTTTACATTGAATGACATATACCACATTTGAAGATGAGCATGTGAAGGATCCACATGCTGAATGTTTTCTCATGTGAATGACTATGGGACTCTGTGAAATGTGTTGACACAGTTTGCAGCTAGATATATTGCAGGGATATGTGCCACTCTCTTCCTGTGAGACTGTCATTGGAATGCTTTTGTGTTTCACTTATATATTCTGATATTATTATTATTATTATTATTATTATTATTATTTGTCACATTTGTATCCCACATTTTCCCACCTATTTACAGGCTCAATGTGGCTTACATAGTACCAGAGGTGTGTTACAGTTCATGTGGGACAGTCAACGGGCTGGATGTGTTCTGGCCATTACTTGCTTTGCTTTGTAGTGTTGCCGAGATCAGTCATTTAGGTTGGATCAGTGGGGTATGCCTTCTCAAACAGATTAGTCTTTAATAGTTTACGGAAGTGGTCGTACGTTGTTTTCACGGTTGTTGGTAGTGCGTTCCACAATTGTGTGCTTATGTAGGAAAAGCTGAATGCATAAGTGGATTTGTATTTAAGACCTTTGCAGCTAGGGTAATGCAGATTCAGGTATGTTCGTGTTGAATTAGATGTGTTTCTAGTTGGTAGGTCAATAAGGTCTATCATATATCCTGGGACTTCACCGTAGATAATTTTGTGGACCATGGTACAGATTTTGAAGGCAATCCAGCTTATAATTAAAAAAGAAAAACGTCTATATTGCGACCCAAATTGGGAGATAGATGTTTATCTCACAAAAACGAATAAAACGGTATAATTGAAAGCCGAATTTGGACGTTTTCAACTGCACTCTGTCGCGGATGCGGACAAAGTTGATGGGGGCGTGTCGAAGGCGTGGTGAAGGCGGAACTGGGGCGTGGTTATCGGGCGATCAGAGATGGGCGCCTTTCACCGATAATGGAAGAAAAATATGCATTTTTAGTGAGAATTTAGGGCACTTTTCCTGGACCCTGTTTTTCCATGAATAAGGCCCCAAAAAGTGCCCTAAATGACCAGATTACCACTGGAGGGAATCGGGGATGACCTCCCCTGACTCCCCCAGTGGTCACAAACCCCCTCCCACCACAAAATATGCCGTTTCACAACTTTTTATTTTCACCCTCAAATGTCATACCCACCTCCCTGGCAGCAGTATGCAGGTCACTGGAGCAGTTATTAGGGGGTGCAGTGGACTTCAGGCAAGTGGACCCAGGCCCATCCCCCCTCCCACATGTTACACTTGTGCTGGTAAATGGGAGCCTTCCAAACCGCCCCCCAAACCCACTGAACCCACATGTAGGTGCCCCCCTTCACCCCTTAGGGCTATAGTAATGGTGTAGACTTGTGGGTGGTGGGTTTTGAGGGGCATTTGGGGGGCTCAACACCCAAGGGAAGGGTGCTATGCACCTGGGAGCTCTTTTACCTTTTTTTTTGTTTTTGTAAAAGTGCCCCCTAGGGTGCCCGGTTGGTGTCCTGGCATGTGAGGGGGACCAGTGCACTATGACTCCTGGCCCCTCCCACGAACAAATGCCTTGGATTTATTCGTTTTTGAGCTGGGCGCTTTCATTTTCCATTATCACTGAAAAACAAAAACGCCCAGCTCACAAATTGTCGAATAAAACATGGACGTCTATTTTTTTCGAAAATACGGTTCGGTCCGCCCCTTCACGTACCCGTTCTCGGAGATAAACGCCCATGGAGATAGACGTTTTTGTTCAATTATGCCCCTCAATATGTTCTTTAATTGGAAGCCAATGTAGCTTTTCACGGAGGGGCTTTGTGCTTTCAAATCGTGTTTTTCCAAATATAAGTCTGGCTGCTGTGTTTTGGGCTGTCTGAAGTTTCTTTAGGATTTGTTCTTTGCATCCCGCATAAATTCCATTACATTAGTCTAAGTGGCTTAGTACCATTGATTGTATCAGGCAACGGAATGGTTTCACGTGTTTAAGCTTCCACATTGAATGGAACATTTTCTTTGTTGTGGATTTCACTTGGCTCTCTAGTGTTAAGTTGCGGTCTAGTGTAACACCAAGGATTTTCAGGTTGTTTGAGATAGGGAGGTTATGGTCTGGGATGTTGATATTTGTGGGATAGTCCGCACTGTATTGGGATGAGAGGATGAGGCAGTGTGTTTTTTCTTTGTTGAGTTTTAGTTGAAATGCATTAGCCCAAGATTCCATGATGTTCAAACTGAGCTTGATTTCGTTGGTGATTTCTGTCAGTTTGTGTTTGTACGGAATGTATATTGTGACGTCATCTGCATAGATGAAAGGGTTGAGGCCTTGGTTGGATAAGGACTTGGCTAATGGGGTCATCATTAGGTTGAAGAGGATTGGTGATAGTGGTGATCCTTAAGGTACTCTGCAGTCTGCTTTCCACAGTGGTGATATATTTGAGTTTGATTTCACCTGGTATGTTCTCGTGGTCAGGAAACCCTTGATCCAGCTAAGTATATTTCCACCAATCCCGATGTAGTCTAGTAGTCTTAGTAGTATATTGTGGTTTACCATGTCGAATGCACTAGACATGTCAAATTGGAGAGAAGGATGCTTTTGCCTATTGCTATTTCCTGTTTGAATTTGGCTAGGAGAGTGATTAGGACTATTTCAGTGCTGTGGAGGGGGCGGAATCCTGATTGGGATTCGTGTAGTATTGAGAATTTGTTTATGTATATTTGTCAACATTTCCTTATTACTGATCTTAAGAAGAAGAGTTACCTTCAAAAGCTAATCAAAAAATGTATTTAGTCCAATAAAAAAAGTTATCATCTTATTTTCTTTTTTATGATTTGTTTTACATCTATTTATTATCTTCATTGTAGTACAATCGGCCCAATATTCAGCCACTGCAGTCAGTGTTTATTTTAAACTCTAGTCACCGCAGTCAAGTTATACCCAGGCATTCAGTGCCAATATCTGGGTATTTGATAGCACTGAATATCACCACACTCCGGATATCTCCCAGCTCCACCCAAGTTTCATGCCTGGATCACCCCAGTGCTATCCAGATGACATTGGGGCAGTCTGTAGTGATTTTAAATGGCAATATCTGGATAATCAAATATACACAGAATCAATACCAATATGTTTTAAACTGAAGGAGGAAAAGCCTCAGAGAATGCCAATGCAAATACACCTTGTACTACTGGTCTCTGTCATCAGCATAACCTCCTTAATTATTCAAAATACTTATATCTATCAGGACAGTCATTTTTATCAATGCAAAAAAATATTTAAATTCAAAAACTTATCTTTCAGCGGTAAAACAAACCGATGTGATACAACCTTCCCAATAAATGGTCCAGTCCATGTGTTTCAATATTCTGCTTCAGGGACTGAAGGACCTCATTAAGGGCATCATGGATTTGTTATAGCTTGACCTTGTGTGGCTAAACCCACTTGTCCTAAGAAGTTGGACAGCAGCCGCTGGGGATTGATAACTAGTTATCATGGAAGAGTCTTGTTTGTTATCGGAGGTTTATATGCCGAAGATAGTCAGCAGTTCATGGTATATTTGCATGCTCTGAGGCTTTTCCTTTAGAATACAGTGGCACTGATCCTCTGTGTATTTGATTATTACATACCACTTGCCTCTTTGTTTTGTATTTTTTTTTTTGTTACATTTGTACCCCACGCTTTCCCACTCATGGCAGGCTCAATGTGGCTTACATATTATATACAGGTACTTATTTGTACCTGGGGCAATGGAGGGTTAAGTGACTTGCCCAGAGTCACAAGGAGCTGCCTGTGCCTGAAGTGGGAATCGAACTGAGTTCCTCAGTTCCCCAGGACCAGAGTCCACCACCCTAACCACTAGGCCACATTTGAGGATATAAGCTATTATCTGGATAAAGCCAGTGAAAATTCAGGTCTGGCCCTGGTCATCTCTACTTAACAACACTTACAACTGAATAAGGAGCTTTGCTTATGTAGCCCATTTGGTTGTATTTTTCAGTAGCTTTCATGCAAAAATATTCCAAACTATTTTTTAACTGCATATTATGGCAGAGAGTTAAAAGCTGCAGATTCTCATAGGCAATGTGTGTTCCCATTAAGAGCAGAATGCCGTTTTAAAAAAATGATGTACTGGGGTGTGATTTAGGATGATCTATAGAACCATACTGCAAAGTCAGAATACTATTAAGGGAACTGCTTTCTTTAAATGGGGCTGCACATGGGGCCTGATTTTTCAATGGTTTTATTTCTTGCATTATAGAGTGAAAGACACCCACTGATAAACTAAGTGAGTGGAAAATGGATTTGGAGGTCTATGTGGGGTGGAGGAAGGAGAAAATGAATCAGAGAACCAGGTGAGGGAGGGATTAGCTGTGCACAGGTGACAGAGGACATAGATTTTTCCATTTTAGGCACATGATGGTAGACCAGTGTATAAATTCAGGCCTGTTCAGAAGTACAGTGTACTTTCACATCAGTCTAGAGTTCAATCTATCACTTAATCTTGCTAGTGTTGTAGATTGTGTTACAGTGTTAGAAGACAAACTGATAGCTCTTTCAGCAAGTGCAGCAATGAACTTGGCACAAATGTGGAAAGCATAAAAATGATCTATTTACTTTTTCAAAAGTGTTTTCCTTTGTGGAATGGCTCTATTCATTTTCTGTATCAAAGGTTTTCCATTACCTCTGACGTTCTTAAATAGCTTTGGTATGGCCTTCAAGGAAAGGAAAATAAAATAATTATATTAGTCCTTAGCCACTTCATGAAATTTAAGTCTTTTCATATTTATCTTTTAGAGGTAAAATCCACTAGCTGTTAACAAGGCCAGTTCAAGGCATGAGCCTGGTGAGGCACTGGCTCAGGGTACCAAAGTTCAAGGGTTCCAAAAAGCCTGCTTCATCGGCTCAGCCTTCATATTGACAAGAGGGTGTTTTGCTCCCACCCCTGTACTCTCTTCTGTGCACTACCACCCACGCTGCTTCAGGTTTTAACATGAAAACAGATACTTCCTGACATTTAAACCTTGGGTACTGCCAGCAGGTGAGCATGGAGGAGAGCACAGCAGTGACAGCAACGCAATATCTTGCTGTTGTAAAAGAGCAGGTAGAGCTGATGCTGGGAGGTGGGTGGGTGCTGTTGCAAACAGGGAAAGCTAGTGCGAACGGTGGGGGGAAGCATCAGAGCAAAAGTCGGATCAGGGCAGCAGAACCTCTTGAGCCAGTGCTGAATGTAGGATGAGATAGAATTCTCTTTAAATGTTGGGTAATTACCAAATATGTATGAAAGTCCATGACACATGGTGGAATCTTCTGAGCACACAACACACGAAGAAGGACACAAAGCCATTAGTTGGGTTGTTACTGCAAGCAGCATCAGCAGCACACCTGAAAACATAGGTAGCGGGCACATAGATCATAGTTACATAAGTACATAAGTATTGCCATACTGGGAAAGACCAAAGGTCCATCGAGCCCAACATCCTGTTTCCAACAGTGGCCAATCCAGGTCACAAATACCCGGCAAGATCCCAAAAATGAACAAAACATTTTATACTGCTTATCCCAGAAATAGTGGATTTTCCCCAAGTCCATTCAATAACGGTCAATGGACTTTTCCTTTAGGAAGCCGTCCAAACCTTTTTTAAGCTCTGCTAAGCTAACCGCCTTTACCACATTCTCTGGCAACAAATTCCAGAGTTTAATTACACATTGAGTGAAGAAAGATTTTCTCTGATTTGTTTTACTAGAGTGACATTCAGCCAAAATGGAAATTTAGACAATGTTCTGGCAGAAAGGTATTTGTTGGTAAATAAAAAATAATTGCATAATGTATGTGTCCATCTCTGGGAAAAGGCAACTAAGGTCTCCATAAAGAAAAAAAAAATAAATTTTAATGAATTCTGTAAGGGCAAGCATTTTGTAATACAACAGACCATCCTTTTATGTAAAAAAAAAAAAAATTAAAAAGCTACAGGAGTTCAAACATGTAACTTTTTTATACTGTCTATGGACCTATGACATGAAAAATTGGCCATTCTCAGCATTTTGGATCTGAGACTTTAATCACCTTTTCTCAGATACAGTTGCCTATTTTTAAAAGGTACATGTGCAAGACTCACACATATCTCAATAAAATCAAGCAATAACTCTCAATATATAACATGTTGCTTAAATTATATGTGAGTTCATAGAATACTCTCATCCCTGCAGGTAAGTGATAGTGGCAGTATCACACCTAATCGCTATTCTGTAATTATGCACTCAAATCCTATAGTGCAGGAGTGAGCAACCACGGTCCTTGAGGGCCACAACCCAGCTGGGTTTTCAAGATTGCCACAGTGAATATGCATGAGATCTATCTGCATACAATGGAGGCAGTCAAAAAACAAGTAGGCAAGTGGTCTGCTAAGTCCCGAAGGAAGGGAATTGTCGAAGCAGACGCAATTAAAGATGGATGAAATCTTTAAAAATTTTATTGGTGGATAAAATTAAAATAACACTTGACACAGCCATGTTTTGCCCTGCATGAGCTGCTTCAGGGGCATAAACCTAACCTTATGGTAAGGATTCACATCAAAAATATAAAAATTGGAGATTATATTATCAATCAAAACTTATAAACCTGGATAGACAGAAACCAATTCAAGCAGACTATCCAAGAAATGATACAAATAAATAATAAAATTAATAATAAGTGGTTAGAAATAAATCAGTGCCCCAAAGTGATAAATTAACTACATATGGGCACCCTTATCTCAATCATCACTATGAACTCCAAGGGAAGGTCTCTGTTATTTTAATTTTATCCACCAATAAAATTATTAAGATTTCATCCATCGTTCATTGTGTCTGCTTCCACAATTTCCTTACAGTGGAAGCATTACATGCAAATCAATGTCATGCACATTCATTGTGGATATCTTGAAAACCCGGATGTGTTGTGGCCCATGGGGACTGGGTATTCTGTATCCTCTTCATAAGTGTGAGTAGATATTTGTGATTTACAAACAGCAGTTACACAACATATTGTTCCTTTTTATACTGTAATATAAAGATATAAATATAAAATCATAAGTGTTTGAGGCATCTGCAGATGAGGACAGAGCCCACGGGAATGGGGTGGAGTCATGGACAAAACCCAATGGGATGGAGCGGGATCAGAGATAGGGCCCACGGGGATGGGAAGGGGATGGAGACAGAACTTAGAGGCATCTGCCATGGCAGGAGGCAATACTCACTAGTTTAAGTCCTGTGAAGTGAAACAGCAGCAATGGGAAAGTTTTTTTTTTTTCATCAAACTGATTTGATCAATATTTGGAGTTTTGCCCAGGCTCATCGAATTGTTGGTGAAATCTTTATAAGAAGTTTGCACAGCTCTGCAGTACTGACATAATAAAGGCAACAATGCCTTTCGATAAAGGATTGATACATCTGGACACAGATGACAGATTGATGCTGGTTGTTTCTCCTCTTGAAGAATCACTAGCCAAGAGGTTAAGTAAGCTCTTTTAGCCCTAGAGGCCAATATATTAAGCTGTGCTGACATTTGCAAATGTGTTAACACATGCTAAAACAGCAAGTAACATGCATTACTTAGCTATCACGCAGATCAATTTAAGATTAGGTAATGAGCTGCATAGTTATGGAAATCAGCTCATTATCTATTTGAATAGCAAATAACACATGGTAAAATGTGTGGATATTATTATTGCACCTCTATCATGAAGAATTTAACTACAGCTCAGAGAGAAGCAGGCCCGTGTGCTGTACTGTGGTGTACGTAGCTATGGGATCCAGTGCATTAAGTCTGTTCTCAGATTATTTTGAAAACTATATTCAGTATAGATGATAAATGCAAGAACTTGATCACACATACAGCAGCCCTTATAGAATCTGGTTTGGTCAGCATTATTTCTAAGGATATCAATTGTAGAATGAGTTAATCAAGGCCTTTATATGTACTCATAGGCTTCTGCAGTTGGTGTCATGATTGTTGCGATTGTCTGGGTTTTACTGCATCTGAGTGAGTGGAACCGACATTTCAGCCATTGTGCTATGGCTTTCTTCAATGTATGCATATGAGCCTCACTTTCTTCAGCTTCATACGATGATCCATTGTCTCATGTAGAGATGAATGATTAATTAAAGGTCACACCAGAACCAGGCAAATTTCACTTTGCTTCAAGTCCAGTGGAATATCTAGATTTCCGTAGCTGGGATAACCAAAGTTCACAGGGGCATGTCGGAAGCGTAGCGAAGGCGGGACTGGGGCGTGCCTAACATATGGGCGTCCTCGACCCATAATGGAAAAAAGGGCATCCCTGACGAACACTTGGACAACTTTACCTGGTCCTTTTTTTCTTAGGATCAAGCCACAAAAATGTGCCCTAAATGACCAGATGACCACCGGAGGGAATCAGGGATGACCTCCCCTTACTCCCCCAGTGGTCACTAACCCCTCCCACCATCAAAACAAATTTAAAAAATATTTTTTCCAGCCTCTATGCCAGCCTCAAATATCATACCCAGCTCCATGTCAGCAGTATGCAGGTCTCTGGAGCAGTTTTAGTGGGTGCAGTGCACTTCAGGCAGGCGGACCCAGGCCCATCCCTCCCTACCTGTTACACTTGTGGTGGTAAAAGTGAGCCCTTCAAAACCCACCAGAAACCCACTGTACCCACATGTAGGTGCCTGCCTTCACCTATGGTAGTGGTGTACAGTTATGAGGAGTGGGTTTTGGGGGGGGGTAAGCACACAAGGTAAGGGAGCTATGCACCTGGGAGCAATTTGTGAAGTCCAATTTGTGCCCGGTTGGTGTCTTGGCATATGAGGGGGACCAGTGCGCTATGAATGCTAGCTCCTCCCATGAACATATGGCTTGGATTTGGTCGTTTCTGAGATGGGCGTCCTCAGTTTCCATGATCGCCAAAAATCTGGGACGACCAACTCTAAGGACGATCATCTATTAGGTTGACCTAAATTTTGCAATTTGGGCGTCCCCGCCCCTTCGCCGGGACGTCCTGTGAGGACTTCCTCAGGAAATCTTGGGTGCCCCTTTCGATTATGCCCCTCCATGTGACTTGGCTTTGTTATTGCTTTTTGGTTTTGGATTGGTTCCCGGTTTTCAATAAAGACTTCTTAAAATTAAAAAAAAAAGCAAATTACGCAAAACTACATACATCAAAACTGAACAGCAGTTAACAATGAATACAAAGGCAGAAATGGATAAATAAAACATTATATAAAAGTACAGGATTTTAAAATATCCAATCTCATCTTTCCTATCAACATGTCTTGTGGAAAATATGTTTCCTCAAGCTAAAACATTTTCTGTGCTTAAGCTAACTATATAAGCACAGTACAATATCAAATCTAATAGTAACAGCTAAGATATTAGGAATATGATATATTTAGAGTTGGAAAAAAACAACTTACCTTCCATTTTTCATGAGGACGGGATCAACTGAGTGTGATGGCTCATGTTTACCTAGAAATTCTTCAGGCAGTTACCACAGAAATATATTTGTTGTCATCATCTGCATATTATCAAAAGATGAAGACAAAATAGAGCTAAGGGTGCATCCATCTTGGTTCTTAATCAACCTTGAAATTAACTCCATAAATACCACAACTGATATGTCATGCTTGCAGTATTTTGCTCTGTTCTGGAGGCTGAACTTCTGAAAGAATACAGTCAGAGTAGAGGTGAGTCAGACAAGGCCAACCAAAATGGTGGAAATGTTAGCACCAAAAGTCCTGTTAGATGAAGGCCTAGGTATGTATATACTACAGAGAAAAAAAAAAGGAATGGGGGAGGGATATAGTAAAAACATTCAAATTGCTCAATGGTATACAGAATACACAAGAAATAATATGACCATGAAACTCCATGTGGTGATTTTGTTGTTGAAAGATGAAATACTGAATGAGTAGATTCTCTCTTTATTTTCTTGAATATTATTTTTATTATTTATTTTGTGATAGTAATTCCTAAGAATTTCTCCTTTGGAAAAGTAAAGGCCTATGGAAGGATAATGGCCTTACTACACAAATTCAGTTTACTCAAAATTTCTAAGGTCCAACAATTTTTTATTGAGGAAATTTTAAAAATACGTCCCGTAAATTCACTAGACCTCAGATAATTATGGTTATTGAATTAACAATGGCTTTGCAGTTTAATTACAGTGCTGACACTTAAAACTATTCTACAGTGAAGGAGGAGTGGCCTAGTGGTTAGGGTGGTGGACTTTGGTCCTGGGGAACTGAGGAACTGAGTTTGATTCCCACTTCAGCAGACACAGGCAGCTCCTCGTGACTCTGAGCAAGTCACTTAACCCCTCCATTGCCCCAGGTACAAATAAGTACCTGTATACAATATGTAAGCCGCATTGAGCCTGCCATGAGTGGGAAAGCACGGGGTACAAATGTAACAAAAAATAAAATAAATAAATATGCTTTGCAAGGTCTCAACCACTATTTCCCCAAAGCTGAATGGGAGTCCTCCAGCTGCATTGCTGCCTATGGTAGTGGTGATAGGGGGCTGATGCTTCAATATTGTGTTTTCAATTGCTAAGGACAGGTAGGTTCCCTGGAGTCCTGCAGAGTTTGCCTATCCCTCACTATTGAGCATGTAATAGTGAAAGAGCACCCCTCCACCCCCACCACTGGCAGGACCATAGGTGGACTCCTGCTCAGCTTAGAGGGAACAGGCAGATTCCATTCAAGTCAATGGATCCAATCATAGGTTGCCACAGTTTGAAGGTAGTTTTCAAAAACTTGTTTGGTTATTTTTTTTGTCATCTTCTTGATTTTAATAATAAAAGTTTTGTTCAGATTTCTTTGAGTCCCACACTATAAGGCAAGCTTCTTAATCAACATTTCAAAAATACCATCCCACTTGACTAATTTTATAATGAAAATGTATTTGCCATGCTAAAATCTATTCCCCCCCCTTTTTTTTTTTTACACTAACAGGGAAGGCCAGAATTTTCAGAAGTTGTTTCAAAATTGGAAGAATGTCTCTGCAATATTGAGGTAAAGATATAAAAAATGCCACAGTATGGGGCCCTTCTACCAAGCTGCAGTAAGCAGTAACACGTGTTTACCACAGCTTAAAATGGTGTGCCATGGGGCACGCTGTAGTTTAGATATGAGTGCACACTACTGGTGCACTAAAAAATAAAATTAATTCTTTCGCCAAGGGGGTATTTCTTGGGATGGGTGGAGGGGCATTAGAAGTTACCGTATGTCCGGATTTCCCCAGACATGTCCTCTTTTTCAGGGGACTGTTGGTGGTCCGGGCGGATTTTACCAGCCTGCCCATTTGTCCGGGTTTCTGGACAGACGGGCTGTCTGGTGGGTGGGCGGACCTTCTGTTTTCTCTGCCTGAACCTACCGTAAAGCGCCCTGGTGGTGTAGTGGCCTCTTCGAGGCACGAAAGAACACCACTCTTTCCTGCCCACTGCTGAGACTTCAAGCGGTGGCCTCACGAGACTTCCATGGAAGTCTTGCAAGGCCCCTGCTTGGAATCTCAGTGGATGGAAGGGAAGGGAGAGGAGAGGGGAACATGCTGTACATGGGGGGGGGGGGAGGGAAAGGAGATGGGAAGGGAAAAAAGGGGAAATGCAGCATATGGATAGAAAGGGATGGGGAGGAGAGGAGAGGGGAGTCATGCAGCTCATGGATGGGAGAGAAAGGAAAGGGGGACATGCAGCTCATGGATGGTTGCTTTTTTGTAAATGTTGATTTTTTTTTTCTAATTTTGTATTTAGCAGAGTATGGAAGAAAATTAATTTCTGTTACTTTTACCAGATTTTCACCACTTATGGAATCTGACTGTCTTGCGGGGTCAAGGTGACTCTTTGGCAGAGTGTGCTGTTGGGCTGGGGGCAGGCCTGGGGCGGGGCTGGCAGTGGAGCAGCATTTTATTTTTTGTGCTGAAATGATGCGTCATAAGTGCAAATTCTATAGCACCAGTTCTGCATGGAACTGCTTTTCTAGAATAGTAGCATAAGTCCTTAATTTCTTGTCTAACTTTAGGCATGAGCATTTATACCAGCTCAAAGGCTGATATAAATTCTCATACCTAAGTACTGGCAGGCACATAAATGAAAGGGAAAGGGGTTGGGATTTGATATACCGCCTTTCTGTGGTTACAGTCAATGTGACACTTACCCCCAGAGGGACTATGTCTAACTTGAGACTTGTGGGGGAGTGGGAGGTATGGTGGCACTAGGCACCCCACTTACGCCCCCTCCCCAAAATTAAAATAACCTTAGCAAGTGAGGATCCCCAAGCCTCTCCATGTGTAGAAATCTGGAGCCAGACCCTATACCCTAAATTGCAGCTGTCATCAGTTCAAAATGCCGCTGCTGACGAGGACACCACACACATGCTCTATTCCACTCACGTTCAGTTCATGCGTTTAGTGGAGCATGCACACAGTGCCAGTATCAGTAGCAGCACCTTGAGCTGCTGATTGCTGCACTTGAGGAGATTTGTGCTGGGTCCAGATTTCTACAGCTGGAAGGAAGGGCTTTGGGATCCCTCGTCATCAACGCCAAGGTGTGTCCATCTGTTTGGTGGGCCTGAGGCAAAAACAGATTGGCCCATGCTAATCCAGATCCACCTGTGCCTATGTCCTTGTTGTCTACTGTTAACAGAGCAATTCTCAAGGTAAATTAGCAAGGGATCCCTAACTACTTCATCTCAATACTTTATTTTCCACTCCTCATTATTTTCTTAATCACAGGAACAAAGAGCTAAATAAAATTAAGCTGTAATCAATAACTCCATTATTACTCATAGACAATGTATTTTATACAGTTGATGTCTCCAGCTTCCAGCAACAGCAGTGGCTCTCTCTCTCCTTCCTCTTCCTCGGATTGTCTGGTCGCACGTGGAGGCCCTGGCCGCAGCCATGTAGCAGCTTTGCGAACCCGTTTTGAACTGGAGTATGCGCTGAACTCAAGAGCCTATGCTGTGTGGTCGCAAAGGTAGGCAGCATTTCCTAAATTCATGGAGCATGCAAAAACATGTTTAACATAGTGGCAAAGTAGACAGCAGAAGACAAAGACCAGCATGTCCCATTCAGCCTGCCCAGAAGGAGGCTACGGTTGTATATAGCACTCTGTCCAGCCTCCACCCCCTTTTGTTTTTAGGGTTAGAGAGGTGTGGTAGCCGTGTTAGTCCACTCAAAGGTAATCAATGGAAATCAAACAAAATTAAAACATGGAAAAGAAAATAATTTGATACTTTTTTATTGGACATAACTTAATACATTTCTTGATTAGCTTTCGAAGGTTGCCCTTCTTCGTCAGATCAGAAATAAGCAAATGTGGTAGCTGACAGTGTATATAACAGTCTCTCATAGACAGTCTAGCAGGGTGGGTAGGAGATGTGTGTGGGGACTTCAAAGCTTTCCATAGATAGTCTAGCAGGATGTTTGTGGGGAGGGGAGGGGAGGGGAGGGGAGAGTGATAAGCAGAGAAATACAACTTTATGGTTTATAATGGGCTAGAAAACCCAGATCCTTGTTAAGTCCTGTCTGTTGGGTGTCAAAATATTCAATCATTCTGACTTCAAAGGTTTTACATTCCTGTATTGTTTTAAAGTTACCTTTCAGTATTCTCACTGTGAAATCACTGGTACAGTGTCCTGGTTCTGTGAAGTGCTGTCCCACCGGGGTGGGGGTCCTACTGGCTCTATTGTTCATGTGATGTCTATGTAAATTGAATCTGGCCTGTTTCTCCAATATAGCATCCTTCGTTACATTTTTTACACTGAATGATATATACCACATTGGAAGATGAGCATGTGAAAGATTCCTTTATGTTGAATATATTTCCTTTGTGAATGACTGTGGGGTCCTGTGAAATGTTTTGGCATAGTTTGCAGCTAGATATATTACAAGGAAGTGTGCCTTTCTGGAACAGATTTTTACATAGAAATAGAGAAAAATGTAAGCAGATGAAGACTTATATGGCCTATCCAGTCTGTCCATCCATGCCATCTGCTCTTCCTATCACTTCCTTATGTACTTGTCCCAAGCTCTCTGAATTCAGATACTGTTTTCGTCTCTACTACTTCCACCGGGAGGCCATTCCATGAATTCACCTTTCTGCGAAGTATATCTCAGGTTAATTCTGAGTCTGTACCCTTTCACCTAAATCCTATGCCCCCTCATTCTAGAGCTTCCTTTCACTTGAAATAGACTTGCCTCTCATACATTTATGCCGCATAGGTATTTAAATCTCTCTATCATATCTCCACTCTCCCGCGTTTCTTCCAAAGTATGCATATTGAGATTAAGTCTTTCCCCATACACTTTAAGATGAAGACCACTAACCATATAAATAGCCACTCTCTGGATCAACTCTATCCTGTTTATATCTTTTTGAAGGTGCGGTCTCCAGAACTGTAAACAATATTTTAAATGAGGTCTTACCAGAATCTTATACAGAGGCATCATCACCTCCTTTCTCCTATTGGCCATTCCTCTCCCTATGCACCCAAGCATCCTTCTAGCGTTTGCTGTCACCTTTTCTACCTGTTTGGCCACATTAAGATCATCACATATGATCACACCCAAGTCATGCTCCTCTTTTGTGCACAAAGATTCTTCATCCTGTAAACTGTACTTTTCCCTTGGGTTTTTGCAGTTCAAATGCATGACCCTACATTTGTTAGCATTAAATCTTAGCAGTCAAATTCCAGACCATTCCTCTAGCTTTGCTAAGTCCTTCCTCATGTTAGCCTCAGCATGTCTACCCTTTTGCAGAGTTTGGTATCATCCACAAAGAGGCAAACCTTATCAGACAGCCCTTCAGCAATATCGCTTACAAAATGTTTAAAAGAACCAGACCAAGAACCAAACCTTGTGGCACACCACAGGTAACATCCTTTTCCTCCGATTGAGCTCCATGTACCAGTACCCTCTGTCACATTCCACTCAACCAGTTCTTAATCCAGTCAGTTAATTAGGGTCCATACCGAGGGCACTCAGTTTATTTATTAGTCATCTATGCAGAATTGTGTCAAAGGCTTTGCTAAAATCTAAATACACCATATCTATCACTCTCTCTCAATCCAACTGTCTGGTCAAAGAAATTAATCAGATTTATCTGACAAGACCTGCCTCTAGTGAAACCATGTTTCCTTGGGTCCTGTAATCCACTGGATTCAAAAAACTTTACTATTCTCTGTTTTAGCAGCGTTTCTATTAATGTAAATACCACAGAAGTCAGATTTACTGGCCTGTAGTTCCCAACCTCATCTTTACTTCCGCTTTTGTAGAGGGACTATATCTGCTCTTCTCCAGTCCTCCAGGACCATTCCCAACTCTAGAGAAGCATTGAAAAGGTCAGGCAGTGGAACTGCTAGAACTTTCCTTAGTTCCTTCACTACCCTTGAATGTATGATATCTAGCCCATCACTTTGCCCATTTTTAGTTGAGTCATCTCTTCACAAATGCAGTCCTCTGAAAATCGTTCAGGGACTACTACCCCTCCATTCCTATTTCTGTTTGTCTTTGGAAGTCCTGCTCCCAGCCCTTCAGCTATGAACACAGAACAGAAATATTTGTTAAGCATTTCCGCCTTCTCTTTATGAGCTTCTACATATTCCTCCTCTTCACCTTTGAATCTTACAATGCCACTTTTGCACTTCCTCCTGTCACTAACATATCTCAAAAAAATGTCTTGTTCCCCTATTTATGCAGAAAGACCAAACTAAAAACGCAAATGTAAAAAAGCCAAATTTGGCTTTTTTACATTTGCGTTTTTAGTTTGGTCTTTCTGCATATCTTCCGTTTTTGTTGTTTTTTCTGGTGTTTTTTACGGGAGATTTGGACTCTCTTTGTTGTTGTTGTTCCCCTATTTTACTGTATTGGCTAGTTTTTCTTCCATTTGCATTTTTGTTTTCCTGACTACCAGCTTCTCTTAGCATTTCCAGATATTTGCCTGTCTTCCTCTTTCTGCGATCTCTTGTAGTTTATAAAGGCTATCCTCTTTTGTCTTACCTTTCCAGTTACTACTGTTGAGAACCAAGACAACCTCTTTTTCCTCTCACTTTTATTTACTTTCCCTACAAATATCTTTCCCTTACAATATCTCCTTTCAGTTTTGCCCACTACTTTCCAACTTCTTCCTGACAGCAATTCCTTGAAGTAATCCTCCATCTGAATAAAGTTAGGGTTTTTTAAGTCTAGAATCTTCACTTTTAAATGAACCCTCTCCACACCTATCTTAATATTAAACCACACCATCTGATGATCACTGGATGCCAGATGATCACCTACTATAACATCAAAAACACTCTCCCCATTAGCAAGCACTAAGTCCAGTATGACCCCAACCCATGTGGGTTCCATTACCAACTGCTGGAATGGTTTTCCCTGTAGAGATTCTAGGATTTCCATGCTTCTAAAAGACCCCACAATAGGGAGTGCCATTTACTGAATCCAGTCATATGTATAATCTGTGAGGCCCATTCCTCTTTCAGCTCTAGGAATGTACAGTCTTGGCATACACTGATTCTTATAGATGACCTTGTGGGCATGGAGGAGTTTTCTCATTTGTACATCAAGTTTTTCAAGGTCTTTATGAGGCCAGTCTCAGTGTTGGGTATGATTTGAAATCAAGTAAATGAAATGACAATTTAAAGCAATTTTGTATGATTTTTTTTATTTTCATTTGAAATCACTTTTTTACCCTGATGTTGATTTTAGATTTGAAATCATGTTCAAATGATTTTGTTTCTTTTTTCAGTTTTTAAATCAAAAATCATTTGTTGATGGATGTTAATTGAATCTTAGGATTCATGGATGTATTACTGTGATGGTCAATAACACCAGCGAGATCTAAACTCAAGCCTACGCTACCAAAGTCCATAAACCCTATCTCTATAAATTCTTGCCATATATGGATTTGTAATTGGCATGTCCACATTTATCAATATTGATGGATTAAAATTCTGACCCATGACAGTATAATTTAATAATAGTATCTTGCTCTGATGATTTTTTTTAAACTGGATTACTGCAAAGCACTATACAATGGCCTGACTATAAAGGACCTGCACCAGCTCCAGTTGATTCAGAATGCAGCTGCAAGACTCATAGAAGGTTGCAAGCGACATGACCACATCACACCATTTTTGCAAAAATTTCATTGGCTACCAGTACAATACAGGGCTAAATTTAAATCTCCATGTCTGATCTTCCAGGCCCTGAAAGGAAATGACCCTGAGTATCTGAAGACTAGGATGATCCTCCATACACTGCCAAGGACACTAAAGTCCTCCCAAGGACTTTCACTAACCAATAAGACACTGATAACACTTATCCTACTTTGTTCTGCCCCAAAATACTCACACTTACTATAAAAATCCTAGGAGTAATCATTAACACCTCACTCTCATTCACACCACAGATATCTGCAGTAGTTAAATGCTCCTTTTTAAACTGTGAGTGATCCACTCCATCAAAACCTTGCAACATCTTCTAGCTATTAAAATCCTCATCTGCTTCACAGTCCTTTATAAAGGACTGAGGCCCAGATGCATCAACCATACGTAAAAAAATTACAAACGTTAAAGTCCGAACCGAATTTTAAAAAACGAACAATGCTCAAAAAAAACAAGTTGCACAAGTTCGGTGCGGATTTAAAAAGTACAATGTATCAATGATTTGTAATTCTGTTCGGTAATCGGCCCTTAAATCATGCGCAGAGCAGCCAAGCGTTATGCTGGCTGCTCTGCGCATGCCAGAACCGTCAGAACAACAACAACAAAACCCCCAAAAACACATGGCTCCCCGCTCCCAGCTGCATCACTGAAAAAATAAACATACCTTAAAAAAGGATCAGGAGGGGGCAAAGGCGGCGATGAACTCAGGGGGGGGCGGAGCAAGGGGCGGAGGATGGTGGGAGGCAGAGCAGTGTTGGGAAAAGAAGAAGATCAACACAGGAAGGGAGGGGGGCCCGGCGCTGCTAAAGTTTAACTTTTTATTTTCAGTTTTTAATTTAGTGAAGGGCGGAAGCGGGGAACAGCAGCGATCTGGGGGGGGGGCAAGGCCGTCCATACAGGACGCTTCTGACGATCGCCTTTGCCCCCTCCCGATCCTTTTTTAAGGTATGTTTATTTTTTTTGTAATGCAGGGGAAAGCAGGGGAGCCAGTGTTTGTGGTGTTTTTATTTTTTTTTCTCACTTTTCATGTTTAAACATGCCAGCTTTGATTTTTCTGGTACAGGGGGCAGCGGGGAGATGACAGCTCAGGCCTTTACGACTGCTCTGACTACACGTTAAATATGTTGCGGAAAATGATTCGGTGTAATCGTCGGTATTGTTAGTGCATCTCGATTCGCCCACATTACAATGGTAGTTACTCCGTTTTCGTTAGCTGCTTGCTTCATTGGAAAAAGGCCTTTAATGCATGCAACGGTTGGGAATTTCATTCGTTAAAGGGTTGTTAGAGGGTCGTTAAGGTTTAGTGCATCTAGCGCAGAGAGTAAAAGACCTTCAACACCTACAACTAATACAAAACACTAGTGAGGTACCTAGCTTGGTTGTCACCTGGGGTGGAGCACTCCCCTCAGGCTGCCACCAACTCCTGTCCTCTCCCCCTCCTTCTCTCCCTCCAAGCAGTAACAGGGTGAACTGAGCAGTTCTGCATCGTTTGTATGGTTATTTTCCTAACACTTATGCATTTTGTTTTACTTTTTTCCTTCACAGATTGTTTTGTGTTTAACATATTTCAAATATAGCAGTCTATAAAGGTGTGTGTCATTCCTCTATGTTCATTGGAATCTAAGCCATTACTGCAGTCTCATTATTTTAACAATGAAGCACAAGTACAATTTGCAAAGTTCAGGCTCTGAGTTAATGGATCTGCTACTTAGTTAAGCAAGCAGCTCCCTTGTGCCAGTGTTCAGTGGCAGCTGAAGACCCTTCCTTGTCGCATTCCTCTGTGCAGGAGGAGCTGCAGTAATGAAACAGGGTTGCATTAAACTAAGCCTGTGTCCAGGGGCAGGTTTATGATCTTACAGGCTAGCACTGGTGAGGATTTCACACTCCATGTTACTGATTTAAATGCTTCCTTTCACTGCAGTCTGCTTTTATGAATTTCAAGTTGTAAAATGGTGAGATTCAAAGAAAAAAAAAATCTCAGATTCTTCTATCAGGGGCTGGATGCGCATAGGGACAATTACTTTCAGACAGTCATGAAGAGTTTATTCTGATAAAGCTAGAGAATGTGTAAAGCAACCTTCTGTTGTTTAAATGTGTTTCAGTGTGAGATACCTATATATATCTCACCCTTTCTACCTCTCTGTCTCTTTCTATTTCTCTTCCTCCACCTTCTGTCTCTCTCCCTCTCCATCTCCCACCTGGATTTCACTCTCTTGATTTTTAAAGGAAATTGGTTTTAAGGGGAAAGTCTCTGTTAGCTGCTAGGTTGTGATTTTCCGTTCTGAATCATAGAGGCCCTTTTACTAAGCCGCGTAAGGCTTTACGCACGCCTGTCTTGTGCCAAAATGGAGTTATCATACAGCTACCATGTGGCTCTTGGGGTAATTTCATTTTTGCCACGCATCCAATACGTGCGGCCAAAAAAATCATTTTTATTTTTGGCCGCACATAATGAACACATGTCAAGTGGCATTTGGTGCATGTAGGCCATTACCACCCGGTTACCGCATGAGACTTTACCGCTAGGCCAATGGCTGGTGGTAAGGTCTCAGGTCCAAAATGGACGCGCGGCAATCTTGATTTTGCCGCATGTCCATTTTCAGTAAAAATTTTTAAAAGGCATTTTTTATAGTTGCGCTGAAAAATGATTCTGCGCATGCCCAAAACCTGCGCATACACTATTGCAAACAAGCCATTTTTCAGCACACCTTAGTAAAAGGACCCTATAACAAATGAATCAGCCCTTCCTTACCTATCATCCCACATCAAATAATCCTAGAACTCAAGAGCAAATCCCCTAGCTAAACCAGAAATCTTGGGATTCAAATTAGTAGAGCTGCTTAATACACTGTAATACTGTAGCATGTCTAACTGCAATGCCATAAACTTAGTTAAGTCTGCGTTTATAGAGTATTACATAGTTTATTGGCATTCTTTCAATTGTAAAATGTGTGAACAGGAAAAAAAAATTGTAAATGAGACCCAAATCACATTTTTTATGTTCAGGGTCAATTCTTGTAGCATTTTCAATTGTTTCTGTGCAGGCTAACCAAACCAATTAAATTACAGGATTTATTGAGCCAATTTTATATTATCCCATAAATGCATAAGAAATGATTAGATGAATGAAAAATAAAAAGACTACAGAACTTTCTTTTTCATTGAATATCACGGTCTTTCAGTTTGTCAGAACTTCTCTGTGTTCCTCTAACAGTCACAGTCATGAGGATTCTTAACTATCATACGTTCTACATTTACTGGGTAAAAATTCGAAATAGGATGATTTCTGTGTCAGGTCTGAGTATTTGGAATCGCTTGCCTGTAGATATTAGATTGGTGGTTGATTTATCTGTCTTTCATAAGAAAGTCAGAAATTCTGGGCAATATTCAGCCCACAACAATTGTATACCCCAAAATTCAGCACTGGGCCAACCCCAGATGCTGGCATTGAATATTCAGGAATGGGACAGCAACTAGCCCTTACCCATATTCAGATCAGTTCCCGAATAACTACCCAGATAATGCTAGGACTGAAAGCCACCACTAACTGGGTAACTCCCAGCTTCACCATTGCTCCTAGACCTCCACAGCACTAACTAGATTGTGCCAAGGTAGTCTGAGCAGATATTCAGCAGGTCCAACTGGTTAATTGCCCCTGAATATCTGGGCAGGACCTACTCAGTTTGGGAAGGAGCAGCACCTAACTAGTTGACTTACGCTGAATATCAACCCCACTTTAGTTTATTCAAACCTTTACTGGTGTTGATGCATAGTTTTATGTAATTATTTTATGTTATTTTATTGTTTTAGTATTGTTGGTTGTTTGTATCTGTTATATTATGAATTAATATTTCTTACAGTCAATATTCAGCCGGTGGCAGTCTGTGGTTTTTTTTAAATGCTGACCGCTGTGAGCAGAATTAGGTTTCAATATTCAATGCTGACCCACGTTCGGGTACCAGCATTGAATACCCGGGTCTTACTAGCCAAGAATTTGCTGCCAGGATTTCCGCAGGTCCTGCAGTCTTGTGTGTCCACTTAGCTATGCAGGCACTAACAGCTCTTCCCCAACTGTGCCCCTGTAATGCTCCGCTACTGCCCAGTTTTCCAGATGACTAGCTGCACTGCCCAGTAAGTGCCACTGAATATTGCCTGCCAGCTAGCCAGCCTGCTGAGCACAGTTTAAGCAGGCAGGAGCCTTTCCTGCCCCCTTAAATTACTTTGAATATTACACCCCTTGACCCCCCCCCAGGAACGGCTTCTGGCTGGTTAAATAGCCTTAAGCCGGCTTAGCGCTAATATTCAGCATGAAATAGCCGGTTATCTCAGCTGAATATTACTGCTTAGCAGCTAGACCAGTCACCAGCTATGTTGTGCAACATAGCTGATTAGCACCAATATTCATTGGCTGACCAGCTAAGTTTAGCGGCCAGATAAACCCGTGCAAATAGCAGGTCTGTCTTTGGCCACTATAACTTAGCTGCTCAACTGATGAATATTGGCTTAACTGGGTATGGGGTCATTTTACAAAGGCGTGCTGAAAAATGGTGCGGGTTTTGGGTGTGCGCCGATCCATTTTTTAGCGCGCCTGTAAAAAAGGTTTCTTTTTTTTTTTTTTTTACGAAAATGGACGTGTGGCAAAATCAAAATTTCCGCACATCCATTTTGGGTCTGAGACCTTACCATCAGCCATAGACCTAGTGGTAAAGAATCTGGGCGGTAATGACCTACGCGTGTCAAATTCCACTTGGCACGCGACCGTTATGCGCACCAGAAAATAGAAGATATTTTTAGATGCACATAACGGATGCACGCCAAAATTGAAATTACCGCAAGGGCCATGCGGTAACCAAGCGGTAATTCCAATTTGGCATGCGTTCACCTACGCAGCTTATTAAAAGGGGCCCTATGTTTTTTAGCAGCCAAACCCCCTCCTCCCTTCCAAAAAAAATCAATGCCTGCTGCCAGATACAGCCCTGGCATTGAATTTCCAGGTTTACCGCCAACCGTGGAAGTTAGCCAGTCTCCCTCCCACAGTCTGAATTTCAGCCCCCTTGTGTTTATTTGTCAGTTGCTTAGAACTCCTAGCGATTGCCAGGGTACAAATATTTTAAAAGAAATAAATAGCTCACAAGATGTTTCCCTCCTTTCTCTCCTTCTTCCTTTCCCTTAGGAACCTAGTCGCAGCAAAAGCGGGGTCACACTAGAGGTGAAATCTCTGTGCTCATACTCAGGACTTCTTGAGCTCTGATGCTTTGACAACTGTTAAGCTACTCTAATGCTGCAGCGTTTAGTCTAAGGTTGTTCAGCCTTCTTGTAGCCTAAAATAGAAATGGTATCCAAAAACCAGGATGGTTATTCAAAGACCTGTAGGATTAATATATGAATGTTCAAAAAGTAATTGCTTGCCTTAAAAGGTAAAAAACCAAAGATCAAGTCCACAAGCAAAGCCCAGCTTAAAATCAAAAAAACCTTTGGAACAAAATACACCTTTGCAGAATGAGAAATCTAAAAATAAACTCTTTCAATTTGATAGTAACAAAACCAATTTTCAGATTTCTCATTCTGCAAAGGTGTATTTTGTTCCACAGCGTTTTGATTTTAAGCTTGCCTTAAAAGGTAACCATACAGCATCAAATACAGTGTTACCATTTTTACAGTCAGAAATAAACCTTTCCAGGCAATACATTTCTAGGAGATTATTACATTTCCCAAGTGGCTGAATTCACCTTAAGAATGCAGAAACGCTCAGGCACGTATTGACTGACAAGTATTATTGCTTCTGGAGTGACGGTTCTTCCTTGTTATAATACTAAATCACAGAAGTCCTGTCTCTCAGGTCACCTTTATCGCAACCTTAGAGGGGGGAAAGCCTGGGTCAGAAGCATTAGAAAAGAAGTGGGAAGAGGTAGACAATGAGGGGGCTTTAGAAGAAAATGTTAAGGGAATGGTCAAACTCAAGCACTTGACAGGATTGATTATATATTTAAAATGTAGATTCATATTGTGTGCATGACGTTTGAAGTGTCATTTTTGAGTAGGATGGGAATTACTCAAAGTCTGTGAATCAGTCTTCAAGATAAATGTTCCCCACATGGAAACAAGTTACTGTAGTGGAAGCCATTCAGCTCATAGGATGAGTTTTATTCTGCCTCAGTATGATACTGTTTCGTGGAGCAGCTGTATGGAATATTAATGGTTGAAATAAGTGTCTGCAGTGTGCTGGGGTGTAATGCATCTCTCTCTGTCATCATAGCAGGGTTTTAGACAAAGACGCTTGAATGTAGTTCTCTGTGGTGGTGTGCTTTATTCACAGCATACAGAAAAGCCAAGTGCAATGTGGAACACATAGAGAGAAGGAACATATTTGAACTTTTTAACTGCCAGCGGCTTTCTCGTGACCTCCAAAATATCGGTTCAGTGCACTTCCTGATTCATCTGGCTTCTTGTCTCTATGATCCTCTCAGGCTTTTTTCATGCAGAGATAGGCAAGTCATCAGTAGAATCCCTTTCCCTGCTAATTCAGTCAACTCACTACTGCCATTTAAAGATGTCATCTCTTGAGGTCCACTGTTCCTGTGGGTTTGAGTGCCTGCTAATTAAATATTGTCTCTTGCTTTATCAGGTCAGTGTATTCTTCTTGCCAAGCTTTATCTGAGCTGTGACTAGCAGTAAGCCAAGAACAGTCTCATTAGTCCAGTATTGAACTCTTTGTAATCACACAACCACTTAAGGGGATTGTGATCCATTAGAAAGAAAAACTGTTAACCCGGGAAATAATATTTCAGGGATATCAGCAGCCATTTTATTGTTACGGATTCTTTTTAAGTTAATGAATATTGGCTCTTGCATGGAGGTATCTTCTACATAATATATAATACTAGGTATTCCTCTAGCCTTTTCTTTTACTCAGTAGCATAGGCAGGTGGTACACCCATTCAGCACATCACATGCTTATACCACAGGCATTCAGTAAATGAACACAGATAACTCCAATAGGTAGAGAATTTACAGGCCATAGCTTTATTATTACCAACAAAAACACAAAATAAATTTCTGGAAGCAGCCGAGCTACATTGAATCGCAATTTTCATACGTTTTCCTCACTTTCCCATTCCAGCTGGGTAGCTGCGCCTTCTGAAGTTCTGCACTGACCAACCTTGTTGTTACCCAGCTAGGTCAAGTGGCAAGTTAGTGTCAATCACAGGACAGTTTAAAGTCCATGTCCACCTTGTCCTTCAGCTGGGTGTTTTTTGCTGCATCAAGATGCCCACTCTACACCCAAAGTCCTTCTATCAAGTTCAGTGCATTGCTGCCTTTTGTACATACATTTTTCAAGAATGCTTCTTTGGCTCAGGTGCCCTCACTGCTGCAGCAATAAGGAAGATGTGGAGGGGCTTTTTCGATATGATGTCTAAGTTGGACTTTGGACATTTTGCGCTAAATGTCCCAAATCCGAATAGCAAATGTAACCATTTTTGAAAAAAGAAAAACATCTTTTTTTTTTAAATACCATTTTGAACAAGGTTTTGTACTTTGTGCATTTATCTTTTTAGGCTATTTTTGGAAAAAAAAATACACAAGTTAAAAATGCACAAAATCAAGACATATTTTAGCCGTCTGGTCCCCCGGATATCCCAGAAGAGCAATGGTGCATCCTAGGGGGGGCACTGCTGTGGAATTCATATAAATGCTCCCAGGTATACATCTCAGCATTGGTCCCTTATCTTGTCTGCTGAGCCATCCAAAGCCCACTATCCCCAACTGTACACCACTACAATAGAGCTTTTGGGTGAAGGGGCACCTATATGTGGATACAGTAGGTTTCTGATTAGTTTTGGAGGACTCATAGTTTCCACCACAAGTGTAACAGGTAAGGGGAGATATGGGCCTGGGTCCACCTGTCTATAGTCCACTGCACCCACCACTACACTACTCTGGGGACCTGCATGCTACTCTAATTGACCTGTCTATATAATATCTGAGGCTGTCATAAAGTCTGGTGAGTACTATTTTTATTCATATTTTTTGAGGGTGGGAGGGGGCCAGTGACCACTAGTGGAGTAAGGGGGTCATTCCTGAATCCCTCCAATGATCATCTGGTCATTTAGAGCACCTTTTTGTGTCTTATTCATTATAAAAACAGGTCTAGTTTTCGCCCTAGACTTTTTGTTTTTTTTTTCCATTAAAAGTGTTGGGCCTGCCCTAATCCTTCCTTCAAAATGCCCCTGATATGCCCCCCTTGTGATTTAGACACACTGTAGACAAATTGCATAGATAAACATCTAATACCTCAATAGCCAACTTTATGTTTCCACACAGTCTCCTGGTTTAGAGGTAAAAAGACTTCAGATCCCCGGTGCACATTCACTCTCTTTTGAACAGCACCGCTCCGCTCAGCCGCTGGTTCTTACATATACCAGTACGGTAACAGGCGGGAATCCTCATCAGTCAAAACTTCCTCTATTAGTTGTTGTTATGTGAACCTACCAGAAAAACGACCTTAAGAAAAGGTAAGTGCTAAAAATTGCATACCAGAATATATATTAAATGCATAACAGCAACTAATAAAGGAAGTTTTGACTGATGAGGATTCCCGCCTTTTACCGCACTGGTATATATAAGAACCAGCGGCTGAGCGGAGTGGTGCTGTTCAAAAGAGAGTGAATGTGCACCGGAGATCTGAAGTCTTTTTACCTCTAAACCAGGAGACTGTGTGGAAACATAAAGTTGGCTATTGAGGTATTAGATTGTTGAACTCACGGAGCAAACATTAGACGGTTTAAATTAATAGATAACCATCTGCAAAGTAGGTTTTGAAAATACCAATTTGGACATTTTGAGAAGAAATTTGTCAAACTGGTGCTTTATGACCATTTTTGGATGCTTTTCTTTTTCGAATATGAGCCAGATAGTAACATACATAAATAAGGGAACCTAAATTAAAAAGCATATACCCTCTCATTTTATATAGGGTGTCCACAGTTACATAGCAGTAGTAACACTCAAAATTTAGGGGTCCTTTTAATAAGCTGTGGGAAGAATTAACGCATGCTTACTCTAGCAAAAAATGGCTTACCATGGGGCACGCTGAGGTGTTCTGTTGTAATTTTGCCTTGTGCACATGTTACCCAGGCGCTAACAAATACAGTTTAATTTTTAGCGCTGAAGCTGGGTCTGGGAGGCGCATGGGCATTTTCTGTGCTAATCGGTTAGCGTAGCTATATTGCTGCATGCTAACCAATAAGCACATGCTTAGCGCCTATATAATGGGTAGCGGTAGGGGCTCGCGTGCTAACGGTAAAATAAGCGTGTGTCTATTAATACTAAAAATAGAAAAATCAGCCATTTTACCCCTGTGGTAAAAATGGCCTTAGTGTATGGGATTGACCTGCATAAGGACACGCTAAGGCCACTTTATACTGCAGTTTGGTAAAAGGGCCCCTTAATTAATTAATTTGCACTAAATTGGCACTCATTGATAAGTCCCAATAATTGACTTTAACTTAACAAGCATTAATTGGCATTAATTTGCAGTTATGCACGTAACTGACTTACACCCCTATTTTGTACATTTAGGGCTAGATTCTATATATGGCATCATAAAATTCCACATGGAAAAAATATACGCCAAGGCGTATTCTCTAAAGTACACCTATATTTTATAGAATAGACTTAAATTTCTCCATGGTATATAGAAAACACTGAATGCCTCTCCGTGGGACCAAATTTAGTCACAGCCATTTACACATGTTTTACTTGGTGTAAATCCCAATGCCTAAATTAGGGGCAGAGCATTGTATTCTATAACAACACACAAAGATTTTAGAAATGCCCATGCCCCACCCATGGCCATGTCCCTTTTCAACTATGCAACGTAGAATTTAAGCACACCACATTATAGAATAGTCTTAGCGGGTTGTGCGTGTAAATCTTGATTGTTCTTAATTGTCACAAGATGGTGGCCTGTTGGCTTACTGATCATTTACCTGCTCTTTTGTTATTCGATACTCTAATCACCCTGGTATCGAGTTTTCAGTATTTAGGAGTACTTCTGGAGTCTAGTCTTTCATTTGAGCCACTGGTTTCCGCTTTATGTAAAGCACAGTTTTTTTCTCTTGCGTCAACTGTGATCAGTGCAATCACCCTTTGACCATGATTCTTTCCATTCTTTAATTCTCTCTCTCTTCATGACTCATTTGGATTGCAGTAATATTATCTATTTAAGTATTTCAAAATCATTGCTTACTAGACTTCAAACATTACAGAATACAGCTATTCACCTCCTCTGTCATTTATAAAAATTCTATTATGCTACATTTGCATTACGAGATCATCATTGGCTGCCAATTCCTTACCGTATTCAATTTAAAGCACTATTATTGGGTTTTAAGGCTTTTTTGTCAAATCTTCATTAACAATTCCATATTCATCAGTGTGGGTCCTGCGATCTATAAATGATCATCGTATGGTCCTACTGGGACCTTGCTTTGCACAACTGGAGGCAAATCATCATAGTGTCTTTTTCTTTGTTGTTCCCTATCGTTGAAATTCTCTTTCTCTTTACGGGGTGAACTCAACATAAAGAAATTTAAATCACTGTTGAAAGCATAGTTATTTAAGCAGGCTTTTACTGGTGATTGAGGAGCTCATTGTACTCTTGGTGCCTGGGAGAGAGAGTGAGAAGAATGATTTTTAACTGGTATAATCTATTAATTTGTTTTAGGTTCTAGGTTCTTTTATGAGTGCATGTATTACCTTTCCTATCAAGATATTGTAGTTCCTTTCCTTTTGATATTTTGTGTTTTGTTAACCGCTTTGTTATGTCTGACAGTTAAGGTGATATAGCGAGTTTTAAATAAATAAATAATGCCAATTAGTGCTGATAATTGCTTACTAGCATCCACTTGACAGCGCTGATTAACCAAGTTAACAAATTAAATTATGTGCATTTTTATAGAATATGCTTCTATTTCCACATGGAAATTAAGGTGCGATATATAGAATCCCAGGGTTAGCTCCTAACTTCTACAATGTTCAACTGCAAAGGGTATGTTGGCGTGGAAGGGGCATGGGTGGGGCACATGCTTATGCACTAAACTTATAGAATACTGTAAGTTGCATGTGTAAATGTAAACTTTTACACCAGCTATAGAGATGGCATAAGTGGTTGTGCTTTAAAATGTAAGAAAGTAGGGGTGAACCAAAAAGACCTCCAGTAACTGATGAAGGGTGCAAACTTATTTATTGACAACCCTCCAAATTCTATAAAGAGCACATTAAGTTGTGCACACTAATTTGGCCAACAATTGATTAACAAGCCAATCAGCGCCTGTAATTGGTACTTAACCAATTAGTGGCACTACCTTTCTTTAGTTAGAATTTACGTGCACAACTTTATAGGCATATTCTACAACATGGTGCACGTAAATTCTACTGCATGCAGCTGAAAAGAGGTCGTGTCCATGGGCACAGAATGGGCGGGTCGTGGGTGTTTCAAAAAACTATGTGCATTATTGTGGAATACACCCAATCTGCGCCTAAGTTAGGTGCAGGTATTTAGGCCTGGTTTAAGGTGGCTTACATGGGTGTGCCTAAATTTTACTCACAAGAACGGCGCATAGCCTTACTTTAGACGTGGTTTATAGAATCACGCTAAGCACATTGTTTTTCAGTGCCGATTTTTAAGGTGTCATTTATAGAACTTGGCCCAAAAGCATCTCCAGTGTGAAGGACCCAACAGGGGCCGTGTTTCAGTGGGAAGCTGCCTGTCACATGCAATTTGAAAGTCCTCTCAATTGCAATTCTGTTAACTCAGCACAGGAATAAATGTAGGCATCCTGCTGCCAACTTACCCTAGGGATTGCCGTAATAAAATACAAGCTCAGTGCTCATCGTCTTATATAAGGCATCTTAAATGTAGGTGCGTTGGAATAATGCACATAGTGCTATTCTATAAACCGGGTCTGTAGTAAGACACAGTTTATAGAATAGCGTTTAGGCTGGGGAAACGTGTATGTATTTAGGCATGGCCATTTGTGCCACTGAACACCTGGTGTAAATGCCCGCTCCAAAATGTATGCACACTGCCTGAATTCTATAACAATGCGTGTAAATGTGATTGACACCCCCGACACACCTACACTCCTCCCATGGCCGTACCCCTTTTGCAGCTACACACGTTGGAATTTACATGCGCCTCTTTTTAGAATATGCCTAAAAAGAAGCACACATAAATTCTAAATATTGCCAATTAGTAATGGTAATTGTCTCGTTACTCAATTGAACAGCACTTGTAAATATGACAATGTTTGCTTTTATATCGCAGCCTTATTGCTTGACATGTTTATATGACTTACAAGGCTATTCGATTCCTTTATCAATATTCTGCTACACTGTTCATTTTTTGTTATGTTTCTAATAACAATAAAAAGTATTTGAAATTTAAAAAACAAAAAAACATACCATTTTCTGTTGGTGGATCAATATTTGTTCCTGACGAGATTAGACTTTAATGCCTCAGTCTAGAATTCATGCTTTACAATTTTCCAAAATGTGACTGCTCATATGATTTGTGGAATTGGAAGATTTGAACATGTTTCACCAATGTTGACACAATTACACTGGTTCCCCGGAAGGTATAGGATACAGTAGAAGATATTAGTTTTGATGTTTCAGAGTTTATTTTGCCCTGCCCCTGTGTATTTGAGAAATGCAGTGCAGCTTTATAAGACTAATCGATCTTTAAGATCAGGTGTAGAAAAAAAAGGCTGTAGTTCCAGATTTGAAACAGATACACTATTCTGATATTTATTTATTTATTTATTACATTTGTATCCCGCGCTTTCCCGCTCATTGCAGGCTCAATGCGGCTTACATAGTAACAAGAGAATACAATCTGTAGTATCTGAATCAACAAAGGAGGTATGTGGTAGGACAAATGAACAAGGGTAAATGGGATAAAAGAGGTATGAGAGAAAGGATAGGGATAGGTAAGGAAGTGGAGCGATGAAGAAGAGGTAGGGGAAGAGCATGGAGGGTAAGAATGATTAAAGGTGGGGGTTTTTTTCCATTTTAGGACCATTGTTACAGAATGCTGTCCCTGACCCTTCAGTTTTGTTCCTCCTTATTGCAGTATGAAAAGGCTCTAAAAACATACCTTTTCCTGAAGGCGTTTCTAGGAATATAATTTTAAAATAGATGAGTGACCGATGTAATATTTTTATTTATTTATTTTTTTTTTAGGATTTATTTACCGCTCATTTTCAAAAGAGATCGATGTCCAAAAAGTGACATAAGTCAGCATTTGGACGTTTATCTCACAGAAACGTCCAAATCAGTATTATCAAAACCTCTTTTTGGACGTCTTTCTCTGAAGTCCGTCAGAAGGACGTCCAGATCACAAGGGGGTGTGCCAGGGGAGTGTTCAAGGTGGGACTTGGGCGTTCCTAAGACATAGATGTCTTTCAACAATAATGGAACAAAACAAAGATGTCCAAGACTAAAACTTAGACGTTTTGAGCTAGGCCTTACCATATCACCCTGTATTTGTTCACACCATAGCCTGCAAAGGCCTCTCCGGTACTGTGTAAGCCACATTGAGCCTACAAATAGGTGGGGAAATGTGGGATACAAATGTAACAAATAAATAAATAAATACCTGTTTTTATAATGAATAGCTGTAGTGGGAATTGAACCCACTTCCCCAGAATCAAACTCTGCTGCACTAACCACTAGGCTACTCTACTCCACCCAAGAGGTGCCCCAAATTACCAGATGACCACTGGAGGGACTCGGGGCTCACCTCCCTTTACTCCCCAAAATCACAAACCACACAAACCATTTTCCAAACAACACTTTCAAAAGGAAAAGATAGACTTTTTTTTTTTTTTTTTTTAGAAAATGACCTTTCCTGTTCTGATTTTGGACGTTTTACAAAAAAGTCCAAATTCAGACTTAGATGTCATATCCAAAAATGCCCCTTGTGCGTTTTGACTTGCCCAAAGTCACAAGGAGCAGCACTGGATATTGAACCCATGTTTTCAACATCAAAGCCTGCTGTACTAACCATTAAGCCACTCCTCCTCTGTTTTGGATGTCTTTTCTTTGAAAATGGACCAAAACAAAGGACGTCCAAATCACAGGACGTCCATGGTATTTTTCGAACACAAAAGATAGACGTCCATCTTTTTTAAAAATGACCTTCTTTCCTGTTTGGAATTTGGACGTCTTTGTAAAACGTCCAAATTCTGATTTAGACGTTTCTTTCGAAAACGCCCCTCTATATGTAAGCTATTGTAAGCCGCTTAGTTTATTAGGCAGGGTCTAAGTTTTAAAAAATAAATAAAAAATAAATAAACAGGGCAGGGGGAGTGATCAGGGCACCAGAACAAAAGGGGTCATAGGCACCAGCTGCCAATGGGGGGGGCGGGGGAGGCAAGGGCAGCAGACAGACACATTGACAAAAGGAACAGTCAGATTTAGATAACTTTATTGACATGGCAATTTCACTTATATTGCCAAAGAACTACCTATAGCAGTTAAGGTAAAAAAAAAAAAAGATAGAGGAGTACTGGGAGAGGAATAAAGGGGGTTCAAGAAAGGGGTAATGGGAATGGAAAGGGGTTAGTGGTTAAGAGAGACAATGCTGCTCTGAAATGCTGGGAGAGGCAGAAAGGAGCTGTAAAGGGAAGAGAGGCTGGGTGATGGGGACAGGGACTGATGGTGGAGCTGTAGGTCAGGAGTAGACACAAGCTATGAGGGTCAGAGGAACTCAGAGGGAGTATGAGAGAGGCCAGAAGCTGAAAGAGATGGAGTGTAGCTGTATGGGACTGGGAAAAAGTGAGTGAGGGAAAAGGGGGGGGGTCAAAGTGGAGAAAAGAGACATGAAGGTGAGGAAAGCATGAAAAGTAGAGGAGGGGAGTAAGACTAGAAGAAAGATGAGAGAAGCAGTAGAGAAAAACCATGAATAGACAAATATATATGGAGGAAAGAAAACGGATGGCATAGAAGGAAGACTGGAAGAGAATCCTTAAAAGAAGGAACGTGAGGTCTGAGAGAAAGCCAAGAACAAGTAGAGATAGAGGACTGAAGTTAAGCTACAGACACAAAGTTTGGAAAACTGTTTAAGAGCAGTCACCAGAATTAATGTTATTTTACTGGAAGGACATAGGGGAACAGGAGGGGAATATGCCAGTATTTGATGCCATAGTCTGAAAAATATCTTTTAAGTTGCTTCTCTGTCATCTCTGAAACACGGAGCCCTCTTATTGAGTCTCAAACTGAAAAGGGAATAGAGAGTACTCCCTTTTTTCACAAAAACAAAAAGTCATTCCCTTGTTACATCTTATGGGAGACAGTGGTGTTGGACTAAGTGGGCTCATTATGTTTTATGTCCCAAAGAAATAGCATGGCGGCAGCAGGAAGAGGTTACAGCAATAGAGAGAGTATGGGGACTGTGTCTTTAGCAATCTTAGGGCCCCTATTTCTAGGCAGCAGTAAAAGGGATCCTGCAGTGGTGTCGGTGTGCAGGTTTACTGTGCACTGAGGCCCCCTTTAACCGCCATGAGGTAAAAGGTTGTTTTTTTTTTAAGGAAATGGTCTGCAGTAATGTGAACGCTTGCCACGTGGCCATTTCCCATACCACCACCTATTTAGGAGACGGTAAGGGCTCCCGCACTAATCCAACGGTAAAAAAAAGGGCAGTGTGCAGGGCTGCCTGATTACAGCTGGGTAAGCCCCATCACTAAAAAAAATTGAAGTATTTTTCCGCAACAGAAATGGCACGTGGTGGGGACAGGCGCTACTGCTTTGTAAACAGGCCCCTTAGTACATTTCTGAATCAAAATTTATTTGTTAGCCACTTTCATATGTACGGCGTCTTGTCTTTAGAATTTGAGATAACTTCATTAACAGGCAATCAAATGCTATGCCAAACACACAGCCAAATGGCTTACAATGATTTTCAAGTGTGGTGATTGTTTGTTGAAGCTGGTATATCAGACTTTTCTTTAGGCAGTTTTGTTTTATACAGATTAATACTTAAGTCAGCTAAGTGACTACTTGATGTCGAACTGTTTTACGACTTGAGTACTGTGTGTCTTTGCCTCCTGGTCTTCCTTTAGACCCTACTTATCCACTGCTTCTCATGAGGCATCAATAATTAAAATGGTAAATTGCAGTAAAACTACAAATGAAAGTCTCAGGCCTCTTTTATTCTGGTTACTGCTGGGAAGAAAAGGCATGTGAACCTACACCTGGATCACTAGGAAAACAAAGGCTTTTGTTCATGCATATAAAATTCACCAGTTTGAGCCATGTTTGCTGTGAGCTTGCACTGGCGTATTTCTGTTTACCTTGGAAAGTGCTGTATGTATTCTCAGTGATAAGTATATTGATAACTGAATGTTTAAGGGGAAATTCTGAAAAGGACACCGAAATTTAGGCACTAGGATGCTGAATGCTAAGTGCAAATTATATATCAGCAATTATGCATATAATTGCTGATATGGAATACTAGCATAAGTCGACATTTAGACATGGCTGCTTATGCCATGTAGATGACCACGACTAAATGTTGCAGTTGCACAGGTAACTGACAGTGTTCTAGAATCTTAGCGCATAAGTTCTGGGCACGCTTCTGACCTGCCCTTGCCCCTCCCACATGCACGCCTCTTGCAATTATGCATTATAGCTTTTGTGTACTAAAAGCCTGATATTCAGTGGATTTGTGCTCCTAATTCTGAGTGTTATGCTCATAAATTGGCCTCTTTGAAATTTACTAGAGCTAAATGCATACATTTTTACTAGACTGGTTTAAATTTATGAGCATAAATGTTAAAACCTAAATTAAGATGAATTTTCATCAGAAAAGTTATATACCTAAATCTGGCTGAAAATAGAGCACAAATTTAAGAGGCTAACTTAGCAGCATACATTTATGGGCCCTTTGTTTCTAAAGAGCAAAGTTACAGAGCATATACATAGAGATGGATTAATGAGACAAAGGCAACATGGATTTGGTCAAGGGAAATCTTGCCTCACCAATCTACTACATTTCTTTGAAAGGGTGAATAAACACGTGGCTAAAGGTGAGCCAATCAATATTGTGTATCTGGATTTTCAAAAGGCATTTGACAAAGTACCTCATGAAAGACTCCTGAGGAAATTAGAAAGTCATGGGATACGAAGTAATGTCCTATTGTGGATTAAAAACTGGTTAAAAGATAGAAAACAGAGAGTAGGGTTAAATGGTCAGTATTCTCAATGGAGAAAAGTAGATAGTGGGGTTGCCCAGGGGTCTGTGCTGGGACTGCTGCTCTTTAACATATTTACAAATGATCTAAAGATTGGAATAACTAGTAAGGTAATTAAATTTAATAATGACACAAAGTTATTCGAAGTTGTTAAATCACAAGAGGAGCATTAAAAATTGCAAAAGGACCTTATGAGGCTGGGAGACTGGGCATCCAAATGGCAGGTGACATTTAATATGAGCAAGTGCAAAGTGATGCATGAGGGAAAGAGGAACCCAAACTATAGCTACCTGATGCAAGGTCCACATTAGGAGTCACTGACCAAGAAAGGATTTAAGTGTCATCATTGATGATACTTTGAAACCCTCTGCTCAGTGTGCAGCAGAGGCTAAAAAAAGCAAATAGAATGTTAGGAATTATTAGGAAAGGAATGGAAAACAAAACTGAGAATGTTATAATTCCTTTGTATTGCTCCATGGTGCAAGCACACCTCAAATACTGTGTGCAGTTCTGGTCACCGCATCTCAAAAATGATATAGTGGAATTATAAAAGGTACAGAGAAAGGGGATGGGATGACTTCCTTATGTGGAAACGCTAAAGCATCTAGGACTCTTCAGCTTGGAGAAGAGATGACTGAATGGGTAGATGTGAATCACTTGTTTACTCTTTCCAAAAATACTAGGACTAGGGGACACACAATGAAGCAATTATGTAGTAAATTTAAAACAAATTGGAGAAAATATTTCTTCACTCAACACTTGACAGTTAGCTTAGCAGGGTTAAAAAAAGGTTTGGATGATTTCCTGAAAGAAAAGTCCATAAGCCATTATTAAGATGGGCTTGGGAAAATCTACTGCTTATTCTAGGATAAGCAACATAAAGTCTGTTTCACTGTTCTGGGACCTTGCCAGTTACTTTTGACCTGGATTGGCCACTGTTGAAAACAGGATACTGGGTTTGATGAACCTTCAGTCTGCTTAGTGCCAATTAACTCCAATTATCGGTAATTTTTTTTGTTGGTGGTGCCAACCAATGCCTAATATGCCATTAACTTACACTTGTAACTGACACTATTCTATAAGTTGCACACACAATTTTGTGTCCTAAGTGCCAAAATATGTGTGCAATATTATAAATATCAAGTACAAACTGCCCCTGCATTGTCTGGTTGGTGCCAGGGCTGTGTGCAGGTAGAGCCTGGGTGGAGCTGATACTTAGCTGGTAAGTGGTAATATTCAAACCGCTAACTGGTTAAGTAAGCAGTTAAGTTAGTACAGCTGTCCTAACTTTAGTAGCTGCCGAGCTAATTGGGCACCGGTTGGAAAATCAGCCAGTATCTGGTTAACTTCCGGGTAGCGGCTGAGGGGTTTCTAGTGCTGCCTCTCTCTTTCCGATCCTGATCCCCCCCCCCCCCCAAAGAAAAGTTGAGCCCCCCCCCCCCCCCACACACACACACACACAGGCCCCCCACTCTGGCCTACCTGTGATGCCCCTGGTGGTTTTACGAGGTCCTATGTGTAGAAGCAAGTCCCACTTACTCCTGCCCATCGCAGACCCAGCCTTAAAACTTCCACCACAACCTCGAGCTGCAGTCTTGAAGTACTATTCATTACTAGGTGATGATTTGTGTTTTCGATGAGTAACCAAGGAATGGAATTCTATCAACCTGTAGATCTTGTGTAGAAATCTGTAGCAGTCCAGCTTGTTCTCTTTTCTCAGCTGGAGGTATATTGGTGTTCTAGAATATTTGCAGCGCTTTCATAGTTAAAGTTGCTGCAGTTTGAGTTCTTGAACTTGATATTAGTATGGTAACCATCTGAGTACCCAGAAGGTAATGTGTTACTTCCCACAGAATCTGGCAGTGGGCAGAGGTTTTTTTGCAGTCACTAATGTGACACCAGAACTGAAACAGCCTACTTCTGGGTTCACTGGGAGTGTTTTATTGGTCGGTCCAGGAATGTTCTATATGAATGAATCCTCTGTCAGTCTAATACTCAAAGGCAATTATGCATTTACCAGCAAAAACATAGTTATCCATGTATTTGCAAAAAAATATATGGACAATATTGGACCATTTCAATCACTAACTGGTCAGATATTATCCATATATTTGTGCGCCAAAAAAATTATTGCAATAGCAATGATGTTTAATCATTATCTGAATAAGTTATATGATTAGTTTGGAGCCGCCAAATAGCAGGCGTAAACGGATAGTACCCCGTAACCATGCTAGCTGAAAATTCACCCTATCTACACAGCTCATATCTCAAAATTGGCCCAAAGTGGAGGTACAAAATCAAAAGTTGGTTCAAGGCATCACAGCTCGTTCAGCTAGTGCTGCCTATCGCTTCCCTGTTAAGCAACCTGGTCCTTAAGTTCTAACACTCTGGGAGGGAGGCCAAGAGGAGATTCCAGATTGCTGGCTGAGGGAGAGGCAGGAGGGAAGGAAGGCAAGGCAGCAAGGTGGAGGAGAACACTGGGATGGTAACATCACTTCCAGAGCCAGAAAGATTCCGGCACAAATTAAGCCCTGGACATGCCAGGCTATGGGGCTCTTGGGAGCATGAGGCCCTATGTGGCTGCCCCTGTCACCCCTGCTTAAGACTGGCCTTGGTTTCTGCCCTCCCTCAGACTCCCCCAATGGCCCTACTAAGAAATGATCCTCCTCCACAGCACACTATGGACCATTCACAGCCCACAAATGTGCTGCGGCACAAGGGTTGAACATCACTGCTCTAAGCCTTTGAAAATTTGGGTCTTGGTGTAGTAATACAGCAGGAAAAAACAATCAGGTAAATTCTACCCTATTAGAAATGTTGAAAGTTAAATAAACCTGTTTCTGAAAAGTTATTTCCTCGTTCTCAGTCCTGGCTTTGTAACTTTTGTGTATGTTTGTGTTAAGTGTTCCTTTCTCACACATGGCAACCATCACCATGTATACAATAACATGAAGTAGGACAAGATGTCCTTTAATTATCATGATGCAGGAATCGGCCGTTCTATTCTATTGGTTACAGGAGATTTCAGAAGGTTGTATTAGTAAATGAGTCTTGTCTAAAATTAGCATTTGTGTGTAAGGATAAGGTGACTGTTTTTCTGTCTGAGCAAAGCAAAATATTCCCCCTCCCCAGTGGCATACCAAGGGGGGGGGCGGTGGGGGCGGTCCGCCCCGGGTGCATGCCGCTGGGGGGGTGCCACGCGCCTGTTGGCCGAGTCCGCTTGTTCCCTCCCTGCTGCTCCCTCTGCGTGGAACAGGTTACTTCCTGTTCCGGGGCAGAGGGAGCAGCAGGGAACGAGCGGACTCGGAGCCAACAGGCGGGCAGCACCCTCCCCCCCCCAGCAGGTAAAAATGCACCCGGGGGGGGGGTCGCGCTGCACCCGGGGGGTGTAATTTCACCGGGGGGGCCCGCGCTGCACCCAGGGGGGGGCGCATCAGCAATCCGCCCCGGGTGTCAGCCAGCCTAGGAACGCCACTACCCCCCCCCCCAAAATAATCTATGTATATGTACACATACACATACCCAATACACACCGACATCAAACAAATGATACAATGCAGGGATAATAGACCAAAAAAGATCAAGTTCCAAAGTGCTCCCCAAAGATATAAAAACAATAAGTACAATTCATATGTAATAATAACAGCAGTAAAATAGCAATAGCAAAATCTAAAATAGATCTGTAGGTGCAGATTCAATGCACAAATATTAATAATTCAAGTTGCCAATTCTCTCTGTGCAGTCTTCCCCCTCTCCTAACCTCACTCAGTTCCTACCAGACACCCTTCCAAAAACTTCGATTTCTGCTGATCTCTCCTTCTCTTCCTAACTTTCCCTGCTTCCTGCCAGCTCCCACTCTTGACTATTGGTATGGGGTTTGCATCAAAAGACATATGAGAAGAGACTTGAATATGTATACCCTAGAGAAAAGGATGGACAGGGAAGATATGATACCTTTATATACTTGAAACGTCTTAAGCATAACGAAGGCGGGACTGGGATGTGCCTAACACATGGGCGTCCTCGACCGATAATGGAAAAAAGAAGGGCGTCCCGGACGAGCACTTGGGCGACTTTACTTGGTCCATTTTTTCTTACAACCAAGCCTCAAAAAGGTGCCTAAACTGACCAGATGACCACCAGAGGGAATCGGGAATGACCTCCCCTTTCTCTCCCAGTGGTCACCAACCCCCTCCCACCCTAAAAAAAAACTTTTTACATATTTTTTGCCAGCCTCTATGCCAGCCTCAAATGTCATACCCAGCTCCATGACAGCAGTATGTAGGTCCCAGGAGCAGTTTTAGGGGGTACTGCAGTGCACTTCAGGCAGGCGGACCCAGGCCCATCCCCCCCACCTGTTACACTTGTGTTGGTAAATGTAAGCCCTCCAAAACCCACCACAAACCCACTGTACCCACATCTAGGTGCTCCCTTCATCCCTAAGGGCTATGGTAGTGGTGTACAGTTGTGGCGGAGTGGGTTTTAGGGGCACAGCACAAAAGGTAAGGGAGCTATGTACCTGGGAGCTTTTTCTGAAGTCCACTGCAGTGTCCCCTAGGGTGTCCGGTTGGTGTCCTGGCATGTGAGGGGGACCAATGCACTAAGAATGCTGGCTCCTCCCACGACCAAATGGCTTGGATTTGGTCGTTTCTGAGATGGGCGTCCTCGGTTTCCATTATTGCCGAAAATCGGGGATGACCATCTCTAAGGATGACCTAAATGTTGAGATTTGGGTGTCCCCGACCGTATTATCGAAACGAAAGATGGACGCCCATCTTGTTTCGATAATACGGGTTTCCCTGCCCCTTCGTGGGGACGTCCTGCGAGGACGTCCAGAGGAAAACTTGGGCGCACCGTTCGATTATGCCCCTCTATGTGAAATTAAAACAGGGCATGCACTTTTCTATAACAGTTTTAACATAAAACATTCACCGCCTGCTGGCCAAACTAGAGAAATGCACTTCAAGAATTAATAAAGGCAGTTTTACAGGTTTAAAACACACTGTTCTGTGACACTTACTAATTAGTATAGATAGAGTTGATAGGCCTTATCTTTATCTGCCATCCTTTTTTTAATGTTTCTATGTAAGCTTTATGTGCATGAATCACAATTTGTCTGCATTAGTGTTTTCCAAATCATTTGCAGGTATGGTAGAACAAGCAATAATTATAATATAGCTATAATTCCAAACAATTATTAGACATTGCTAGCCATCTGTTAAAAAATATTACTATTCAATGTAAAATCTGAGCTAAACTGCATGTCTGTTAGTTCTGATTGTTTGGTGGCTGTAGAACTTTGGCAGCTTTCTGAAGGATTATGAGCTTTGCTTCTTAAAGATTTAATATGCTGTATCTGGACATTTGATTACTCCCAACTGATTTGCTTTTCAGGATTACCAAATTATTCAAATTAATGTAATTCTTGAGTGTGAATGTACCATGGAAATGGGACTTGATATGCTGCCTTTCTGAGGTTTTTGCAACTACATTCAAAGTGGTTTACATATATTCAGGTACTTATTTTGTAACAGGGCCAATGGAGGGTTAAATGATCTGCCCAGAGTCACAAGGAGCTGCAGTGGGAATTGAACTCAGTTCCTCAGGATCAAAGTCCACTGCACTAACCACTAGGCTACTCCTCCACTCCCCATTGTTCGTTTGCTGAAAATCAGATCTGCCAATGGTTTTGAGGACTGATAGAACACGTTTCCAGATAAAAATTAGGTACTAACTGCATTTTGCAGTCGGCATAGGAACAGAATAATATGAGGGACTATGCAGGACCATATAACCCATCTAGTGTTGAAATGGCTTCCTGATACAAGCCCATAGACCCTAAACAGTGATATTGTACTGTAATCATTAAGATGTCATACCAAATTTAACTGGGATCACCAATGTGGAGCATTATAATTCTTCAATTCTGGATTAAAATTGAGTACAGGAGTAGCCTAATAGGTAGAGCAGCAGCCTAGGAACCAGGAGGCCCAGGCTCAGATCCCACAGCAAGCAGCAAATTGTGGATTTGGACAAGTAACTTCACCCTCTGTGCATCAGGAGAACACAGTGTAAACTACTCCTGTATCATATGCCATGAAAACCAGAAGGGAGGAGGGCCTCTCAATGAATGGTTATCAGGAGCTAACTCAAGAACACATCTGGAACCAGAATTCAATTCAAACTGAGGCAAGACATTGGCTGTCTAATGTCAACTGCCCATTTAAAATAGCTTTTCCAATACAGAACGATAAAGGAACAACTTCATGGCCATTCACAATCACAGTTTTATTGTCTTATCAGTGTTTGGAGAATTCTAATAATAGATGTTTATAAAAGTTTACAGTAGTCTGGATTCCATGAGTTCTTTTCCTGTGGGTGGCAACAGACTTTGTTTTCTGTGCAACATGAAGTAAATAATGTCCCTGAAGACTAATTTAAATTAAACAAAGCTATGTTTATTACAGCTGTTCTAGCTAAACTTGAAGAGAGTGTCAAGTTACCAGAACCATGACTAATGATATTTTCAATGCAAAGGCTCTATAAGGTTAATGCAAACATTAGCAGATAAAGCAGATCAAGAAAAGCTTCCCAAGCACAATCTTGAAATGCATTGTTTATGGGGCATTTAAAACTAACAGCCCTTGTTTATTCACACAGCAATACATTGCATGTGACCCAATAAATAGATCCCCAACCTAATTCCTAAAGCAGGTTTTTTTTTTCTTTTGGAAAAAATGTGCTCATTTTGTTTTAGAACTTATTAAATGAGAATAGTTTTCAAAGGCCATTTACCTGGGTAAAAGGACTGTCTGAAAATTGCCCATTCTTCACCTAGTCAGCTGTTCCTGCAATGATCCACAATACACATATTTGTGGCTGAACTGAGGCTCAGGAGTTCTAGGGAGTGTTTTGCTCAGGGAAGAAAAGAAATGCACTTAGGGCTCTATAGCTGAAGTGTGATGACAATGCAAAATGCACTTCATAGGAAACAAATCTAAATGCCTGGAAATACAAAAAATACCAAAATGCAGGCATTTTGTGCTAGTTTTTCAACGTCATGTATTTTGCAAAGTGACTTTGCAAAAGTACATTTTGCAGTAGTAAACTTTCACATGAAGTCCATTCATACGAAAATGTTTGTATATTTGGCATACATGAGCTATGTAATGCAAAATCATTCATAGCAGCTCATTAATCCAAAAGAATGTGAAAACAAGCATGCACAAAAGGCATTGCAGGCCTGTTTTTGCAGCAGCAATTACCACAGGTTAAAAACAATAGTTATTGTTTCTGAAGTGGTAAACAAAAAAGTGGATTTTGTAGTGTGGAGTGAAAAAATTAAAGTATCCACCAGTCTGACTTGATGGCCCAGTTGGCCCAACACTCCCTTCCTAAGCCCCAGTGCAGAGTTAAAAGATTAAAATCTGCCCAAAGCCCTGCCGCTTAGCCATCTAATATTGAGGCCCAGATCACTCCACCAACATGCTCTCCTAGCGCCTGTACTCATTCTACAGGTTTCATTGGGGGAGGGGGAATGGGATAGGAGCAATCTCTACTTACTCCAGCCCTGTAATGGCTTCAAAATGACATTGACTGACCCCTATCAGTACTCTCACATTACTACTGCTACGGGTCAGATTGTTAAGCCCTTATAAAGCTTTGCCAGTGAAAAATATGTGAAAGTGGCCAAACCCAATGTTTTATTCAGTGTCTCCAGATGGGTTAGTTTTGCACATAGTGGGCCAGATTCTATATAAGGCACCTAAAAAATCTGCATTGCAAACATTTCTCCCTAAATGTATTCTATAAGTGGAGCCTAGATTTAGGCGCAGTATATAGAATATACTTAGCTGATATCCCAGCGACTAGCCATTGGGATATTATGTTTGACTGTCTGACCAATTGATTTATGCATTCTGCCTGGCCTTAGGAGAATGATATTAACTGAACCGAAGATTAGTGACTCCACTTGGGCCAGGGCTGTTCCAGTTTGGAGCTCTTTGTAACCTGTATTCTAACCCTTTTGTTGTCAGTTCAAGCTACTCTAGAACTTTGATGTATGCCTTTTCCAAATTCTCCTATTTGAAGGGTAGCCATTCTGCTTCTTGACTGTGACTGTCTTTCTTCTGTGTTTGTACAGCGCTGCGTACATTTTGTAGCGCTCTAGAAATGTTAAATATTGTTTCATCATTAGTTGTTGATTTTTTTCATTGAACTAATGCCCTTCCCCAATTCCTGGTAGAACTGTTTTGGGTTCTCTCTCTATAGTTTATTTTGATATCTCTCTGTTTTGATTCTTCATATCTCCACAGTTTGTGTTTTAGCTGTTACTTCCAATTTTTTATTGGAGCATATGAATTTAAGGTCTTCCTCTGTTAATGAACTTGATGCTTTGGATCATTCTCATTATCTTTAGTGATCTTGATCCTTTTAGATACTTGCCTCTCAAGGACACCTCTGCCTGCTATGATTTTATTTTTCTTTCAATGTGTTTTTCCAAGGAAGAGTTGTTATCGCTCTCTTTTTGCTCTGGCCCTGTGTCCTTGTTAGAAAATTCTCTCAATAATAACTTTTACTGCATGATATTGTATTCAGTTATTTTCTGTGATATTAATAGATTGTCCCTTTATTCAGGTTATAGCTTATTCATCCTACTTATCATGCTCTGTACTCTAGGTCAGGTGTGTCAAATATGCAGCCCATGGAGAAGTTCTCTGCAGCCCATGTCGTAATATCTAATGCACATTCTAAATTTAACATCTGGCTAATTATATAATATCAAATATCAAAATTGCATAACAGATTCTCTGCTGGCTGTACTAGATAATCTCAATGTCTGTAAAGCAGATATTGTGTTGCAAATGAGGGAAAAGTCTCAACTGCTATGGCTATTATTACACATGAATGTTCATTGTGTAGCACATAGAAAAAGTCATCATAGACAAAAACCCTCAATTGTTAACCTCATTTGTATTTAATAAATTTTTTGATTATTATATATCAATGTGTGTGTGTGTCTAATAAGACTTGAAACCCTGTGTTAATATCAAAATTGTATCAAAAAATAGCGATATCAAAAATATATCAAAGCACAATCACTTATCTTATCCAGAATTATGGAACGATGTCGTTCTTATTTAAGCGTTCAATGTTGCATTAACTCTATCAAGGCGCTGGATCCAAAAAATGAATAAATGCATTGGTTCCTATGGTCCCGTTTCGTATATCTTCATCAGGGAACCCGCTATTTAGTGGAACACCGCGCCGTAATCGCTATATTAGCAATGGTTTTCAAACGAAAATCGTATCTTCTGGAATGGGAAGGATGAGTATTTTAGTGCAGCCCATTGATGAATGTGTGGCTGCTGTAGCAGATCATCATTAGTCATGAGTTTGACATACCTGATCTAGGTATTAGTTTAGGTAATCTTGCCTCTCCTATAACCTTGCATATTGATCTGTTTCCAAATAGGCTATTAACTCATTAATTCCTCCACCTCCAGGTCTTTCTTCCATGTTTCTTCTTGTTCTTAAGTTGACTTCATAGCTTGGCCTTCATTCATCTCACTCACTTGCATTTCAGGATTGCCTCTTCTCTATCTCTGCCTCTTTGTTCTGATGTTCCTTTCTGGATTGCTCTTCTTTCTAGATCTCCTTCTTCTTGTGCAACAGTTTTTCTTTAGATGCTCTTTTTTATACCATCTCTTTCTTCTGTTATTCCTTCCTGAGGCTCTTTCTCCTTCTCCATTAACTTTCTTCTGGTGTTTCCACCTAGGCCTCTTTTTCTATAGAAGCTCTTCAATTGATTTATGATCTTATCGCTCATATACTTCTTTTTTTTTTTTTTTCAATCATTTTTATTAATTTGGATATAACAATAAAAAAGGAAATTAAGTACCATTGACTTAATAACAGTTTAACAAGTTATAACATGTACACTGACTTATAGAAAAATTATGGACAGTGTTTACATCATCTCTAGAATCCCTGATGCTGTTACATTACAGGTAATTATAACTATAGGAGTAAACATATTATTAAATGTCAGAGGTGAAGAAAAGAAATTATTCTTATATTTGTAATTAGTACCCATTTATAGATGCTTGAATTATAATGATTAATGTTGATTGGATGAGTAATTGCTCTTCTTTCTAGATCTCCTTCTTCTTGTGCAACAGTTTTTCTTTAGATGCTCTTTTTTTATACCATCTCTTTCTTCTGTTATTCCTTACTGAGGCTTTTTCTCCTTCTTCTTCTCCATTAACTTTCTTCTGGTGTTTCCACCTAGGTCTCTTTTTCTATAGAAGCTCTTCAATTGTTTTATGATCTTATCGCTCATATACTTCTATACTTTGATCTTTAAACTTAAAGGATCTTAAATTTGCATCAGTTGCTTTTTGTAGCTTTTCCTGTAGTAATATTCCTTTTTCTTCCAGTTTCTGCTGGACTATCTTGGTGTATCCCCTTCATGCAAATATAGAGATTGTAGCAATACATTATCTCATTTTTAAACTCTTTTGAATATCGGGTGGTATGAATATTCATCCCAAAAGCAAAAAGTGAAAAAATAGCTTCTTTGTCCCTGTGAGGGAGTCTATAGGACACTGCCTCTCTCCTTTGATAGCACTCCCTCACAGAGTCACAGCCACCTTACAACTTACAGTCCCACCCAGGGGGGAAGTGACACAGGAGGGGTGGGGCCAGAAGGTCATGGTCCAGGAAGTATATAAGCTAAGGCCATAGCTAGGTTAAGGAGCCCAGATGGAAGCAGTTACACCCTATGGCATATGCCTCTACTAACTATGTGTGAACTGCAACTACTACAATTAGGTAGGCCAAGCTCCACTTGGAACCTTGTAGATTTTGCATTTGTGGCTCGAGTAATTGCTAGAGACTACACTGGTAACTTTGAGGAACCAGGCCACAGACAAGTGAAGTGTGCTCCTATGCTGAGAGATAGTAAAGGCACAAAGTGACAGCTTTAAATAAATGCTATTTTCTTTCACCAGTAACTACTGTGTGGATCTGTCTTATCTGGGCTCCAGGCCTGCCCTCATTCATGTTACCACAGCCCCTTACAAATTTAGTAGGCAGTACCACTTTGCATGAAAGTTTTTGCCTCATTTTCTATGTGTTAATTAAGGAAAGGAAAAGGGAAGGGGGGAAGAGATGAAAGGTTGCTCTTGCAGCTGCTGAGTATGAACTGTAATCACTCAAATAACCAGGCAGCAGTCCTTACAGTTACTTAGACAGCTATCTGAGTTTGACTTCATGTGAGGCCCCATGACAGAGACTGCTAGAAGACAGAGGTGCTGGTGACAGTTTCTACCAGTGCTGAGCACTTTTGGAGGTGATAGACCAAAGATAAATATTCATTAACAATTCAACATGCTTTCTTCTGTCCCATTCCTTAATTTTGAGCACATCTTGCCCGATTTGCAGATGGTATGCTTAGGCAACCTTCCGCACACACTCTCCTCAGCTTCTTGTGGTACCACAGAGACTGCCAGGGCTGCTGAGGGGGGGGGGGCAGGGGGGACAAACGTCCCCGGGCCTCCAAGGGGGGCCCGGCGCCGGGGTCTCTCCTGCTCCCAGGCCGCCGATGCTACAGTCCCCGGTCTCACCTGCCTGCCCTCGGCTCCATCGACAGCCCCCCTCTGTCTGCCACCGGGCCCCCTGCATTCAAATCGGCAGCGCCTCACCTCCGTGTGAAAGCGGCAGATCACCTCCCTTCGGGCCCTCCCTCACTGTGTCCCGCCCTCATCTGATGTAACTTCTTGTTTTAGTGAGGGTGAGGCACAGTGAGGGAGGGCCCGAAGGGAGGCGATCTGCCGCTTTCACACGGAGGTGAGGTGCTGCTGATTTGAATGCAGGGGGCCCAGTGGTGGACGGAGGGAGGCTGAGGGTGGGCGGGTGGAGACCGGGGACTGCGGCACCGGCTGCCTGAGAGCAGGAGAGGGAGGCAACAGTGGTAGCAATTGGGGGGCGGCTGTGGGGTCCCTGGGGACGGCCTTGCCCCGGGCCCAGCTCAGTCTCTCAGTGGACCTGGAGACTGCAATATACCCAATCAACATGTTATATGTGGATTAAGATTTTGCCAAAGCTAAGGGAGATTGCAGATCAATCAGTGGGATAGGGTTCTGCCATTTTATGATCTGAAAAGTCTTTCTCTGAAAACCAGCCTTTAGGAAATGTACACAGTGAAGTATTAAATTGGGGACAATGAAAGGGTGGCAATGTACTCTTGATATGGATATTTTCCCATTAGCAATAAATATATAAAAGTGGAATAACCTTAATGTCAAGTTCCCTAGAATGGGTATGACACATCTTAAGGAAGACGTGATCGATTCAATAGCCTATTCATGTTGTATTATATTGAAAACTCAACAGACCTGACCTCAATTTTTCTTTCTTCCTATTGTTCACATCCAAACCCAGCAGGATCATTTTTGTACTGCAACATTACAATGGCTTGAGCTTCTGTTTCATCCCCCCCCCCCCCCCCCCCCATTCCTCCGTGACTTTTTACTTGATTCTGAGAAATAATATTTCAGGCTAGCACAACACTGGCACACTTAAAAAAAACGTCTTGGACATCTTTAAAGTATCTTCACAGATCATTCGTAGGCTTTTCCCTGTCTCTTTGACCTTTCAACAGAGTATATTATCGTTTGAGATAAAGGATACTGATGTTCTTTAAGATACATCGCCTGAACAGACATGTAACACTTTACATTACGGTTCTTTAATTGTTTGCTAAGTTAACCAAAATATATTAAAACACACGTTCAGAAGCAACTTATAAAAATACATTTTGCCCTCCCTCTTCCCATTCTCTCTCTCTCGCCCCCTCTAAGGCTATTGTGGTTAGTGCCTTTTGTAAACCACTTAGCAGCACCTTGAGTGCAGTATATTAAGGCTTTGTTTTATTAAATGAGATCCTGGCACTCCCTACACTCACAATGGGGGTGCTCTTTAGTGTGTGACCCTCTGATTTTATTTTACACCTACAAATTTACAGAGAGGCCGCCACCAGGGTTTAAGAGATATGTGCAGTGGGCGATACTATTTGGGATTTCCACAATTCTGAAAACCTGGCGGTCGGAGTTGAGACCCCCTCTGCCATGCTGGCGTGCTCTGATGATTCAGCAAATGAAGCTTGATAGATGCAGGGTGCGGACATTGGACAGCAATGAAGGGGAGGAGTTCCGCAAACGGTGGGAACCTTTGTGGCTGACCATGCCCTCACGAGCGAGAAGTTATATTTTGAACATCTGATTGACTCACAAGGGGGGTGGGGAATAGGGGGAGGGGGGGAGTTACTTAGTTCATTTGGGGTTGTAAAGCTATTTGTTAATGGAAAACTCAACATAGCTGATCTACGTTGTAATGTTTTACTTCATGCTTGTTGATGTATTATGCAGCATATGTTGACAATAAAAATGATTAAACATAAATGAGATCCTGGAAAAGGAGTTAAGCAAAACCAAGAACAAGTGCTAAAGGTAGACCAGCACCAACCCAACTGGATCAGACAAATTGTTTAAAAACAATTTGTCTGCGAACGCCTCTCCGGTACTATGTAAGCCACATTGAGCCTGCAAATAGGTGGGAAAATGTGGAATACAAATGCAACAAATAAATAAATAAATAAAATATTTATTTTCAATTTTTAGAGGATAAAAAAGGTCACATTTGAAAATGTAGCATTACTTATGTTTTGTTCTGTACAGAAGGAGATGCATTTCTGTTTATCTTTCTGCAGTGCTCAGCTGTTAAAATTTCAGTTTGTTTTGTCTGCATATTTGTTTCCACTTTGTAATCTTAGGGCCCGATGTTCAGACCGTGGAAGTTAGCCCGGCTAACTCCTGCGGTCGGCACAGAGCCCAGATATTCAATGCCAGGCTGTTTCCGGTGACCGGCATTGAATATCCAGTTTATTTTTGGCCAGTTCAAACTTAACGGGCCAAGCCGATATTCTGCTCTAGCCAGTTAAGTTTGAACTGGCCAAAAACAGGCCTGGTATTCATGCGCCAAATATGGATGCCAAACTTATGCATGGCTAACCAGTTATATCTCGCGATATCACCAGCTAGCCAATAAGTGCACATTTTCAGCAGATCATAGCTGGCCATTCCTGATGAAAAATCGCAGATACCCGGTTATGGGACATTTAACTGGCCAGGTGCTGATCCTGGCCAGTTAAATGCTTTTGAATATTGGGGGGGGAGGAGGGGGGAGGGTAATATTTTTTACTAGGTGATGGTTTGCATTTTCCAACTGTATGTTGGAATCTTTAGCAATCTAACTCCTCATCTTTTCCCAACTGGAGATGTACTGCTGACTTATCATGGGTAAAATTCCCTTATATGGCAGATTGATCCTGCCTGGTGCATCCTAGGATGCACTGTCTGGGGCCGGACGCAACCGTTTCCAAGATGGCGGTGTCAGAGGCAGAAGGAAGTGGGCATTGCACCTACCTCTTATGAGGTATGGATTTGGGGGGGGAAGGGCTCAGGGTAGGCTTGGGGAGAGGAAGGGTGCCATTAGACAGTTCTTTTGTTCTAAATCAGGAGCAAGGGTTCAGGTCAAGAAGAAGGAGGGGGTCCAATAGACTACCAGGGATATATAATATGTAGGGTGCAAGGAAAATACACTAAAATTGCTGCAAACAGTCCAAAACATAGCAACAAGACTGATTTTCAAGAAATTGAAATATGAAAAAGCAACCCCACTGCATGAAACACTTCATTGGCTACCAGTCAAGGCAAGAATATTTTTCAAAGCAAACACCCTATTCTTCAAGATATTATTCAGAATGGCACCCAAATATTTGCTTAACATGATTGAACTATCCTCAAGAAATGCCAGCCTAGAAAACAGAAACTACCTACTTGTACATCTATCCAACTGCAAAAACACCATCTACAAAACTATCCACACAGCAGGATATCTACACACAGGTGCTCTCCATCTTCATCCTCGGTACTGCCGGTTCAATGCGCTGCCAATCTGCAAGGCGGATGTTTGACGCCGCTCAATCAGCACTTCCCTGACGCCTTTGTGTCCCGATTCTTCACCAGCCTTTCCAATGTCCCTGCAGGCCGCGGTCATCACCTACACTGCTTGTCTTAGGCATCTGTCACTACCTTCTCAGCTTTGCTGTCCTGCCTTAATGAGTCTCAGCGAGTCAAGACCTGATTTTGGACTTTTCCTTCCTTCCTCCTCTTTTTGCTTTCATTTCCCTGCCTACTTATTTATTTGCTTTAAGATTGTATTTATATTCCCTTCCTTCCTTCCTCTCTCTGTTCCTTCTACCCTCTCAATTCTCATTGTAATTATTCCATTAGTTCATTGTAAGCCGCTTTGGGGCTGCTAAACTGCGGCAAAAGGCGGGGTATAAATGACATAAATAAATAAATACATTTAGCTACTTGGGTTCCAAATGGTGGAACTTGATACAACAAACCATAAGAAGAATCACAAATCTCCAATTCAGAAAAGAAATGAAAACCTACCTCTTCAAAAAATTCTACAAAGATATCAGTGCCTTCCTTTCAAATCTACCTCTTTAAAAACTATATGAATAAATATCACCAAAACTCTACAATTGACCACAAAAGCTACCACTACCTTTTCCATTTCAAATCTATCTCTTCAAAAAACTCTATGAATAACCACTCAGGCTACAGATGTCCTCCCCACATTGTACACCACTATTGTAACACCACCAAACTGTAAATTCAAAACCACTTTGAAACAAAATTTGTTTTTGGAAATAGTGGGATACAAGAGTGCATAAATAAATAATGTTGTGGGTGCGAGGGGAGTCAGAGGGTGGATGGACAGAGGGAGGGAGGGCTACTAGATTACCAGGTCTTTTATTTAGATTTAGGGGCAGTGGTGTCAAGTCAGGGGAGGGGGAGAGAGATCAAGGCCGAGTGCAGACTCGCCAGTCACTGCTCCGGCACTGCCAGGAAGGGTGACAATTTACAATGAACTACAGGTTATTGCAGAATTTTTAACATGGCAGTAGTTTGCATGCTCATTGCATATAGCATACCAGTGAGATTTCTATTTAGTTAATTTTGTGTGCTGAGCAGGTCTGCTGCATTCTTTCTGCATGGGTCCCACAGTATCTGGCAGCAGAGAGAAAAAAAGAGTATGCTGGGAGAGGGAAAATGTGAGAGATGGTTGGGGAAGGCATGAGGAAAGAGGTATAGAGGGAAGAGATGGGAAAAGCAAGAGGAGAGGGAGGGTGAGGAAGGGAGGAAAGAAGAGAGAGGAGAGAAAGAATTACTGAGAAGGGTGGGAGGAAAGATGAGTGGAGAGGGCCAGAAGTACAGAAGAGGAAGGAGGAAGAGGGTGGGGTGGAGGTGAAAAGCAAGGAGGGGAGGAGTATGAGCAGGAAGATGAGAGGTGAATGGAAGAGTATAGGCAATATATAGGGAAACACAAGGAAAGGTCAAAACAAAAGGAATGGAACCTGTAACGTCAAAGATGACAAGAAAATCTGAAGGAAATGTTGAGAGAATAAAATCGGTAATAGAAGAAAAAAAACTTAGAAATCAGGGGAGAGGAAATGTGAAAAAAAAAGGAAAAGGAAAACTAAATAATAAAATAATGCAAAGGTTGAAAATATGCAGCTACACTGAATAGAGGAAAGGTTGAGGCTTGTGGTGGCAGGCCTGGGAGGAAAGGATGGGAAGTGAGAGGGTGATAAAGAGTGTGTGTCTTTTCCACAATCTGGTTCCGGAAGTTTGCTGTGGTTTGATACTTTTAAAGAATACTACATTAGATTCCATTAGTGAAAAGACCCCTGAGGCAGGCTTCCTTAAGCCAAAACACAGTCCCATGTTGGGTCCTTTGTTCTTCAATAAAACCACAATTTTATGAACCTTCTTTTGTCACGTGTAACTGATTGTTGGAAGACTCATCTATTGACCTTACTGTTTGCCTGGTTCAAAATGACCTGAAGCACTACCATTCATCTGTTCCTACTGCCTACCCAATCAGCCTGTGTGTGGTTTACATTGTTAAGTCTTTAACTTTCATCTCATAAGGCATTTGGTCCAGGCCATACATCATTAAAGGAGTTATTCTCTGGAATGCCTCTACTCCATATCTTTTCAGAGGTATAGCACCCCATCCCCACTCTACCCCCAATGTGATAGGTGAAATCATCTTGAGTATTGTGTTCTATTCTGATTGACGTATCTAAAAAAAAAGATATAGCAGAATTAGAAAAGGTTCAAAAAAGAGCGACTAAAATCATAAAGGGGATGGAACTCCTCTCATATGAAGAAAGGCTACAGAGGTTAGGGCTCTTTAGCCTGGAAAACAGATGCTGAGGGGGGAGATAACTGAGGTCTACAAAATCCTGAATGGTGTAGAATGAGTAAAAATGAATCAATTTTTTTACTCTTTCAAAAAGTACAAAGATTAGGGGACACTCAATGAAGTTAAATGGAAATTTTATAACAAAGGAAGAAATATATTTTCGCTCAATGAATAGTTAAGCTCTTAAACTCATTGCAGAGGATGAGGTAACAGCAGCTAGTGTATCTGGGTTTAAAAAAATGTTTGGACAATTTCCTGGAGGAAAAGTCCATAATCTCCTATTGGGATAGATATGGGGGAAGCCACTGCTTGCCCTGAGATTGGTAGCATGGAATGTTGCTAATATTTGGGTTTCTGCCACATACTTGTGACCTGGATTGGCTACTGTTGGAAGCAGGATACTAGGCAAAAAGTGTTTCTAACACTTGGACATTTTTCTGCTATAATGGAACAACACAAAAATGTCCAGGACTAAAACTAAGATGTTTTGGACTAGACCTGTTTTAATAATGACTAAGCAACAAAAATGGGTCCTAATTAACCAGATGACCACTGGAGGAATAAAGAAAGGGAAAGGGAAATGGGACTTGATATACTGCTTTTCTGTGGTATTTTGCAACTACATTCAAGGTGGTTTACATTTATACAGGTACTTATTTTGTACCTGGGGCAATGGGGGGTTAGGTGACTTGCCAACAGTCACAAGGAGCTGCAGTGGAATTGAGCCCAGTTCCCCAGGATCAAGGTCTGCTGCACTAGCCACTAGGCTACCCCTCATGCCCCCCTTATTCCCCCAGTGGTCACTGATTCCTTCCCACCTCCCAAAGATTTGAAAATAAACAGTACATACCAGCCTCTATGACAGCTTCAGAATCTAAGGCCAGACCTATTAGAGCAGCAAGCAGGTCCCTGGAGATGGGAACCCAGGCCCATAATCCACTCTTACAGTTGTGGTGGAAAGTATCAGCACTCCCCCCCCCCCCAAAAAAAAAACAATAAAGCACCAAAAACCTAATGTACCCACATATAGGTGACACCTGCAGCTATAAGAGCTATTGTAGTGGTGTATAGTTGGGAACAGTAGGTTTTTGGTAGGTTTTGGAGGGCTCCCCATGCAATATATGGGGGGTAATGGTGAGACGTGTACCTGAGAGCTTTTATGTGAAGTCCACTGCAGTGCCCCCTAGGGTGCCCCATTGCTCTCCAGGGATGTCTGTGTGGCCAGTCTACTAAGAATGCTGGCTCCTACTACAAACCCAATGGCTTGATTTTGTGCGTTTTTCACTTGGATTTTTTTTTTTTTTCAAAAAAGAACCAAAAAGATAAATGCACAGAGCACACAAACATCTAGCAAGTGGCTATTTTAAGGGGGGGAAAACATTTTGCTGTTTTGAAAATTGCTGTTATTCGCTATTTGGATTCTAGATGTTTTGAGCAAAACGTCCAAAGTTGGAATTATCGTCCTATCGAAAATGCCTCTCCATATCTTTTTTGAGACGCGACGACCAGAACTGCACACACTATTTGAGGTGCAGTCGCACCATTGTAGCGATAAAATGGCATTATGGCATTTCCTAACATTTGCTTCTATTTCCTTTCTTAGCTGCCTCTGCACCCTGAGCAGAGGGGTTTCAATGTATCGTCACCGATGACAACTAGATCCTTTTCCTTGGCAGTGACTCCTAATGTGGAACCTTGCATCATCCTATATAATAATTCTCACCTCCAACGTTCTATGCTTGGGACCGTGGCTCCCTGGCTGCAAGTGGTCTGCGAGGCAGACACGCACGGACGTCACTGACGTCAATACAGCTGATTCCAAGGCAAGGGGAGGAGTAGGGAAACACGCACAGCGTGTTTCCCTACTCCTCCTACTGCCTCGGAATCAGCTGTCACCCCCCTCCCCCGCGCTATGGCCCCCTCGAAACCCACCCCCTCCCGCGAACCTGTCGATCCCCCCCCGGAACGCCGAAAACTGCCGCCACCCGCTGCCACCGTTGTTGTTCTACATTCCCTTCCCGTAGGTTCTTCAATCATCTTCTTAGAAAGTTTAACTCCGTGCATCTGACGTCAGACGCACTGAGTTAAACTTTCTAAGAAGATGATTGAAGAACCTACGGGAAGGGAATGTAGAACAACAACGGCGGCAGCGGTGGCGGCAGTTTTCGGCGTTCCGGGGGGGATCGATAGGTTCGCGGGAGGGGGTTTCGAGGGGGCCATAGCACGGGGGGGGGGGGGGAATTGCCTGCCTAAGGCCCGTTTCCTTGCCTACAGAAACGGGCCTTTTTTACTAGTGTAGCTATAATTTAGGTTCCTCTTTCCCACATGCATCACTTTGCACTTGCTCATATTAAACATCATCTGCTGTTGGGATGCCCAGTCGCCTAGTCTCCCAGTCTTTAAAGGTTGTTATGTTCTGAATAAACCTGCAACCATTACTTGCTTCTAACTCTTGGCATCATTATTTTATGGTAATGGAAGAGTGGGTGGAAGCAGATGGGGCTGAGAATCCCAGTATGGCAGGATACAGCGTGCCTACCTTTGATAAACTGACCTGCAGACATTTCTTTTTTTTACTCAGTCAAGAATCATGGAGAAAATAAAGGTTACGTGCCTTGTGAGTTACTGTAAAATGCTGCCAAATAAATGGCTCATAATTGCCTAGCAGTATTTCTTTTTAGAGTTTCTAAGTGAAGTTGCCAGAAGAACATAATGTAATGGGATTTGGAAGCACAGCCATACAGAACGCGATTCTGAGACTTCCGTCATTTAGTGACAAACTCGCTGAAACCTTACAACAGCATTTCTGCCTTCAGTCTCTGAGAAGGACATATGGCTCAACACATGACTTTGCAGAGCAGAGCAACATAAACAGGAATGGCCCTTCATAGACATGTCCTTTAGAGGAAACAAAAAAGCAAAGTCAATAGGTGCCACAAAAAGTGAATTGGGCGTGCACCAAGTGGCATTTGAAGCACGTAGGTCATTACCGCCCGGTTACCGTGTGAGTCTTTACCGCACGGTCAATGGCTGGTGGTAAGGACTCACACACAAAATGGACACGCGGCAATTTTCATTTTTCCGCACGTCCATTTTTGGCAAAAATTTTAACAAAGGCCTTTTTTACAGGTGCTCTGAAAAATGATTCTGCACGCGCACAAAACATGCGTCCACACTACCGCAGGCCATTTTTCAGCACACCTTAGTAAAAGGACCCCTTAGTGCATGGTAAAGTAGCCGTGTTAGTTAGTTAGTGCAGGAATACCCACACTCTGCCCCCAGACATGCCCCCTTCAAAAAAAAAGTAAAATATTTTTAGCGTGCGATTAGTGCATCCCATGGTACACCATTTTAAGCTGTGTTAGGTGCACATTTTTTGCATAACACTGCTTAGTAAAAGCAGGGGCATAGCTACTATGGGGCCACGGGGGCCTGGGCCCCCGTAGATTTGGCCGTGGACCTCCCTGCCGTGACCCTCTCCACCCCCCCTTCCCGCCGCCAACCCTCCCCCACCGCCATCGTGTACCTTTGCTGGTGGGGGACCCCAACCCCCGCCAGCCGAAGTTCTCTGCCTCGGCTGTGCAGTGTTGCTTGCTGAATGGTCTGATCAAGTTTCTGTGCGTGCGTCTGACGTCCTGTACGTGCAGGACGTCAGATGCACACACAGAAACTTGATCAGATCATTCAGCAAGCAAGGCCGCGCGGCTGAGGAGAGAACTTTGGCTGGCGGGGGTTGGGGTCCCCCTCCAGCAAAGGTATGCGACGGGAGAGGGTTGGCGGCGGGAAGGGGGGGTTGAGAGGGTTGCGGCTGCAGCGGGGGTCAGCAATGCCGCGAGACCGAGAAGAGGACTTCAGCTGGTGGGGGTTGGGGTCCCCCACCAGCAAAGGTACACGGCGGGAGAGGGTTGGCGGCGGGAAGGGGGGTCGAGAGGGTTGCGGCAGGGGGTGAAAGTTGGCGCGGCAGCAGCGGCAGCACGCAGGGGGGGGTCCGCGGCAGGTGGGAGGGCTAAAATGTGCCCCCTCACCTCGGGCTCTAGACCCCCCCCCCCCCCATCGAAGCCTGGCTACGCCCCTGAGTAAAAAGGCTCCTTAATTAAACCTTACACCTGCTTGTTGTGAGCTCTGGCTAGGTCATCACTGCCTATGATCTGTCCTAAGCTTGGGCAAAAGGTGGTTGTACAAACTGAAGACAAAGGATAATGTTGTCCCTCTGCACCCCACAAGAAATGTCTTTTTTTGATATCAGAACACAGTTTTAGACAATACTTAATTTTACAATGCTATTTCATTAAAGGAGTATAGACTTTCACAACACAGCCTGCCTGCTCACTGAAGCTTAACTGCCACCATCTACTATGTTACTGTATGTAAAAAGACTCTGAAATCTCCTAGATAGGCATGTAGTTTTGTGCACACCTTGCTCTAAAATTTAATAAAACAATTTTACATGCACAAACCATTTTCTGGCATTTAGAAGATGTACATTTAGGGCAGAACTGCCAGCCACGGACTGCCTACACTTTTTAAGGGAAAAAAAAATAATGGCTAATTTTCTAGATTAAATAACTGTCAAACAATAACTTTAAAAATATGCTGACTTTTTGAAGACATCCACTGTAGCAAAACTGTCAAATCCTTACCTGGTATTAATTATGAGCTGACCTCAGCAGGACCACTGAGGAAATTGTGCTGTCACAGGTGTCTTGTACTCCGAGACTGGAGTGTCTGCATACAGTATTCCTTCTTGAGATGATGTCACTTAATCACTGAATTAATTAGTAACCTACTGACTGTGTCAAATTTTTTTGTGTGTCCCTGTGGAAAAGGGTGTCTGATTTCTTTTCTTTCTTTGAGCATGCTCAGTTTCCATTAACCTGTCATCTGAGAGTAGCTGTCAGTACCAAACCATACTTGATATCTAGCTGGAGATCAAGGTTAAGCCTGCTGCCAATGAGGTTCGACAATGGCAGAAGACAGCTTGATAATGTTCTTTGTTAGAGAAACTAACTTTCAGGAACAGGATACTTGACCTATTGTTAAAATATTCATGACATACTGCCATCAGATGGTTGCTTCTAAATGCTCAGTTGAATATTTCACAACAATGCAAGAATAACACTACTTTGTATTGACATGTTTGTATGACAAAGCTTATATTTATTGTTATTGCAAGTTTTAATACCAGTGGCATAGCTACGTGGGGCCAGGGGGACCTGGGCCCCCATAGATTTGGCCCTGGACCCCCCTGCCGATGACCCTCTCGACCCCCCTCCTGACGCCAACCTGCCGTTGCCGTCGCCTGCCTTTTCTGGCGGGGGACCCCAACCCCCGCCAGCTGAGGTCCTTTTCTTCTCGCAAAAGGCTTCCTTCTGTTTCTGACATCCTACAAGTACAACGTGCAGGACATCAGAAACAGAAGGAAGCCTTTTGCGAGAAGAAGAGGACCTCAGCTGGCGGGGGTTGGGATCCCCCGCCAGCAATATAGGCAATGGCAGGTTGTCGGCAGGGGGGGCAAAGTTGGTGGTGGCAGCGGCGGTGGCGGCGCCGGGGGGGGGGTAAAATGTGCCCCCTCATCTCGGGTTCTGGACCCCCCTCCCGCCAAAGTCTGGCTACGCCCCTGTTTAATACACTGCTATCCACAGGGCATCACAGCAGTGGTGTGCTGGAGCTGATTCGCACTGCCTCGCAAGTGCCAGTTGTTAATTTTTGTAGCATTTTGTGAGCCGGTTGTTCATGCAGGAAAGATCCCCAGTCTTTCCTGCCTGCTGCCAGCGCTGACCCTCTTGCTGCTGCATTGCTCTTTAAAAATGACTTCCAAGATCCAGCAGCGGCCTCGCGAGACTTCCGCTGGAGTCTTGCGAGGCTGCCCTTGTAAGTCTCGGCAGCCATTTTAAACACAATGCAGCAGCGGGCAGGAAAGACTGGTGATCTTTTCTGCCCTGAAGAATCCACTAGACCATCAGGGTTGCTGCCTTCAGGTATGTGTGGGACCCTGCAGCTCGGGGGAGCAGGGAGGAGGTCTGGAATAGGTGTGGTGGATACTGTAAAAAAAATGTTGTATTTTCAAACATGCCGGCTTGTGCATATGGATGTACACAGAGGAAGTATAATAAGGGAATAACTTTTCATAGGTAGAGTAGTTATTTGTTATAAATCGTAATCGGTGTGTTATTTGGAGGGGCTGGTTATAGGGACACCCTAACCCTGTTATATTGGTGCAGAGATTTTTTTTTCTCCTGGTAAAGGACTTCTAAAACAGACATCATGTTATGAGAATCAGAGTTTCTGTCTATTTATTTAACATTCAGAGTTTCTATTTATTTACTTATTTATGGCATTTTATCCCACATTAAACATGAATTAGATTGGAACCTGGGAGCATTTAAAATCTTTTTTTCCCTGGAGAGAGTAATGCATTGCCCCCCCCCCCCCCCAGGCTCTCTCACTGGGTATAGCCAGCTCTGCAATTTGGGGGGGGGGCACAGAGGTGGACTGGGGGCTTGGGCTGAAAGAAAAAGAGTGCCTGGAGGCTGGACTTAAATGTACTCAAAGAGGATTCAACTTGAAGATACCTAGGAAGTGAATTCATCAAAAGCTGAGCCAGAATCAAGACATGCAAGTGTGGTAGACAGAATGTATAGAAGTTTGTCACAGAGATTGTAATGATTGTGAGGAATGAGAACCTTGAAGAGTTGTGCTGGTCGACCAGTGTGCATGGTTTTAAAGGGAAGGATTAAGGTTTTGCATTTCACTTTGTACTACTACTACTACTACTATTTAGCATTTTTATAGCGCTACAAGGCGTACGCAGCGCTGCACAAACATAGAAGAAAGACAGTCCCTGCTCAAAGAGCTTACAATCTTGTATTAGCTGCCAACAACTTTCCTTAAGCAAAGTGGACACATAATCAGTATATTTTACATGATATAATAACCTGATGGTAGTGTTTTGAATAAGTTGCAGTCATCTGAAGGCAATGTGGCAAATTCCATTATAAAGGGCATTACAATAATCTAGGTGGCTGGTTATTATAGCATGTATTAGAATAAGTATGGCATCTCTAACTAAGAAGGGTCTAATAACAGATCTAATTTGATGGAGAGTGCAAAAACACATTTTTGCCACTACAAAAATCTGAGGCTCAAAGAACAACTCACCATCCACACTCACACTCAAAATCCTAAGTGATGGCTGCAAGGTGATAGGCTGGCCACCTACCCTGGGGGGAAAGGATGGGAGCAAAATCATGGCATGAAATCTACACTGGCAGTTCTGAAGGCTAATATTAAGATGGTTAGTTTTAAGCCAAAGAGCTACTTGGGATTAGCAATGTTTTAAAATCAGGTATGGTTGGATGAACATAAAACAGGGCTATGTATCTTCAGCAGAAGGAAAAGCTCTGTCACCAAGGGGCTGGATGAGGATAGCCAGGGGTGACAGTCAACTTTAAAAAGGATTGATTGAGAGAATAAGAAGATGATAAGGAGGAAATTATGTAATTCTGAATTGCCTAGAAGTCAAGAGTAAGGTAAACCAACTAAGAACAGTGCTATTTAAAGTCTGCCAGTATAGAGAGTAACACCTGATAGTTTACCATGTTGAAGGTAGAAGATAATTCTAGTGAAATGGTAAAAGCAGACCTAACTGAGTTCAAATGTTGTCTAACCTTGTTAATTAGGGTCAGTAGACATGATTCTGTGCTGTCGTGTTATTGAAAGCCAAACTGCCAAGGGTAAAGGGCATTAGTTTTATTGAGAAAGAAATGAAGTTGATGCAATGCTTTCTTCTCTAAGATTTTACAAATAAAGAGGGTATTGGATATTGAGCAGTAGTTAACTAGGATCAACAGGTCTAAAGAGGGCCTTTTAAGCAAAGGGTGATCTTAGGAAAATAACCCTTAGCCAGACCGACATTGACTAAACTTAGAATGGAGTATGATAGGCCTACATCAAGGTTTTTCATAGAGTAAGAAGGCATAGGAGCTAAAAATGAGGTGGCACAAGTCACAGAAGTTATGACCTTCATTAGATAAAAAATGGAAATGGCATTAAAAGCAGGCCAGTGACTAAAAGCAGAAGATGTGGTTGGAAGATAGCCATCTGTAGTGGAAACAGGTGTGACATCCTTAAAGGTGAGCAAGTTAACTGGTAGTAGGAATCTTTTAGGGAATTGGGTACAACTTTCCATTTTGAACAAAAATCCGAGCAAAGGTATATGGTTCCAATAATGGAGGGATAGATTCTTCAACAAAGCATCTGAGGACATCAAAGAGCCAGACATCTTGAAGTTTATGAAACACAATGAGCTATATATACTTAAGGGTCTCTCCTCTTTTTTTCTCTTCATAAAAAAAGTCCTGGTAAACCTGGCAGAATTTATGTTTGTAAGGAAAAAAAACTGAGGTAAAAATGTATGTATAACTGAAAAATAAGAACTGATACATCTGAATATCTGTCATCTATACTAGGGTCCATCCAATCCATATCCAGTCTATGCTTTTAGATATTTGCAGGTGTACTTTCAAATAGGGCCCTGGTTACTAAAGCGTGTTAACATTTTTATCATGCCTACAATTAGTGTGCACGTTAACTGCGTCGGCTCGTACACAGTAAAAATGTTAATGCGCCAATAAACAGGGCCCTTAGACTTACAAAATTCCATTTGTAAGTCCAAGTGCTTTGAAAATGAGTCCCATAATCATTTGCTATCGCAATACTTAATATATATCTATCTGTTTAGATTGATAGATATGCAAGATGTCTGAGGAATAATTTTGGAATATATAATGCAGGTGTTTCAAATTATTTGTATATTCAGCAATGCTATATGTATAGGGTCAGATTCCACAAATGGCACCAAAAATTCAGCGACAATAAAATTTGGTGCTCAACGCTATTCTATAAAGGATGCTTTGGGATAAGCACTCTGTAGAATAGCGATGAGCACTGAATTCATCACTCCGTTTTGCATGCGAGGACTTACACCAGCTGAAACCTGGTGTAAATCCTGATGCCAGAGCTGGCTCAAGAAGTTGTGGCACCCTGGACCAACTTTTGTTTTTGCACCCCCTTCATGCCCTGGCTCCCACCGGTCCCACTCTGCCCCACCTCCCACTGGTTCCACACCATGCCCCTCCCCTTATGTCAGGGCCAATCTGGGGATTTGATATGAGCTGCACAAACTACTTATAAATAAAATCTGAAAAAAAATTAGAACATTGCATTTAGTTGGATCATCTCTGGCAGAGGGGTGAAATGACACGAAAGACCCCCAATTATTTTCTATTCTCCAGCTTTCCTTCCCCCTTTCCCTCTTTTACCAGCTTTTTGTCCCCCCAGCCCCTTGAATACTTTCTTTTCCTCTGGATTTTGCCTCCCTAAATATTTTATTTCTCTTTTCTAGCTTTAAAACCCCATCCCCCACCACAATAATTTTATCCTTTATTTTTTCCAGTTTTTATCCTACCACCCCAATGCCCTGGATGTCCTTTCCTTTTAACAACCCCACCCCTCCCCAAACCCAGCTCTCTAGAAATCTTCCCTGCCCCCCAACAGCACGCAACTTTCACAATACCGCCCCCCCCCCAACTTCCAAAATACTGTCGTCGTCGTCCCCCCCCCCCCCCCCATAGCAAGTAATTTCTACACAAAGCAGGTTGGTGCAGAACTGAGCAGAGGTGGGCAGGCAGTGAAACCAAAGCAAACTCCGAACTTCCTAAAAATAAAAAAGAGTGATGAAGCTGCAGTTTAAATGCTTCAGCGTCCCCGTTCCATCTTGCAAGGGAGGCTGGGATTGGATATTGGTTGTCCAATCCCTGCCTTCTTTGCAAGAAATAACCAGTCCACTTCTAGCAGTGTGGTGATGTATTAATGGTGGAGCCAAGGAGGAGGAAGCAGAGCTGGAACAGAGAAGAGTCAGAGGTGTGTGTGGGGGGGGGGGGGGGCTAGAGAAGAGGAGAACATTGCCTGGTGACTCGTCCCGTGCCTGCCAGCACCCACACCTCTTTGCTTGCCTGCCAGTGATGCCACAGCAATTGCAATCACGGGAGGAGGCATCACGTCAGTAAGTTTAAGAGTTTATGGGCTGAGTGATGTGACGGCCTTGGGTGCTTAGCGCCCTTTAGCGCCAACACCCTAGACCAGAACCTCACCTGGTCCATAGGTTGAGCCGGCCCTGTCTGGTGTGCAAATTGGGCACCTGTTCTTGCTATTCTGTGAACATCTTTTGTAAATGCCTCTGACCCGCCAATACCCTTCCCATGGCTACACCCCCTTTTGAGTTGTATGCAATCCAATTTAGGCACCCATTGGATTTCAGGGCTCTGTTCTTTCCTGGTTTTCTTCTTATCTCTCCCAGCTTACCTTCAGTGTATACTCTAGTGGATCGTCCTCTACTTCTATCCCACTGTCATTTGGTGTACCTCAGGGATCTGTCCTGGGACCTCTTCTTTTCTCCATCTATACTTCTTCCCTTGGTACTCTGATCTCATCCCATGGTTTTCAGTATCATCTTTACGCTGATGACTCCCATATCTACCTCTCCACACCAGAAATCTCAGCCGAAATCCAGGCCAAAGTATCAGCCTGCCTGTCTGACATTGCTGCCTGGATGTCTCAGTGCCATCTGAAACTAAACATGCCCAAGACTGAGCTTTCCCCCTAAACCAACCTCTCCTCCTCCCCCATTCTCTATTTCTGTGGATAACACTCTCATCCTTCCTGTCTCATCAGCTTGTAACCTTGGGGTCATTTTCGACCCCTCCCTCTCCTTCTCTGCACATATTCAGCAGACTGCTAAAACCTGTCGTTTCTTTCTCTATAATATCACCAAAATTCGCCCTTTCCTTTCTGAGCACACTACCAGAACCCTGATCCACACTCTTATCACCTCTCGTGTAGACTATTGCAACCTGCTTCTCACAGGTCTCCCACTTAGCCGTCTCTCTCCTCTTCAATCTGTTCAAAATTCTGCTGCACAACTAATATTCTGCCAGTGTCATTATGCTCATATTAGCCCTCTCCTCAAGTCATTTCACTGGCTTCCTATCTGTTTCTGCATACAGTTCAAACTCCTCTTATTGACCTATAAGTGCATTCACTCTGCAGCTCCTCAGTACCTCTCCACTCTCATCTCTCCCTACATTCCTCCCCGGGAACTCCGTTCACTGGGTAAATCTCTCTTATCTGCACCCTTCTCCTCCACCGCTAACCCCAGACTCCGTTCCTTTTATCTTGCTGCACCATTTGCCTGGAATAGACTTCCTGAGCCAGTATGTCAAGCTCCATCTCTGGCCGTCTTCAAATCTAAGCTAAAAGCCCACCTTTTTGATGCAGCTTTTAACTCCTAACCCTTATTCACTTGTTCAGAGCCCCTATTTTATCATCCTCACTTTAATATTCCCTTATCTCTTGTTTGTCCTGTTTATCTGTCCTAATTAGATTGTAAGCTCTGTCGAGCAGGGACTGTCTCTTTATGTTCAAGTGTAGAGCGCTGCGTACGTCTAGTACTGCAATAGAAATGATAAGTAGTAGAATAGGACGTAGCCAGGTCAGCGCCCAAATCATAATTAGTGCCAATTAAGTTCTTGTTAGCTCAAATAATTAAATCATTGGAGCCCATTAACTAATTATTTTGGGCACCAAAATTTGGGTGACCTTTATAGAATCCAAGGGATAGTGAGCACTGCTGAATATACACATATAGTTCTATGTATAACTATACACAACTTAGAAGTTTTTCTGCATCTGAATCAAATGTACAAGTTATCCATATAGGCACTGAATATTGGTTCATATATGTATTCCTCATAGTTTGTCCTGCCCCCCTCAAATGCCTAACCAAACCCCCTCCTCTGCATATGTAGTGCTATATGTATAATCCTGCTCTATATTTCTTTTTAGAACTCTGTTCTTTTTCTTGTATCATGAATACTGATCTGTGGTACTTCATGGGGTCAAACATTTTTGGGATAAGATTTTATAATTTACTTAAAAGGAAATTTTTGAGAGACTTTCTTACTGCACATAAGGTCATGTGACTTAGAGCATTTTTACACTTCTTTTACAGCACTGAACATCATCCATCGCAAGGCCTTTCATTAGATGACATGAGAAAAAATTTTCAGTACCCGCCAATAGACAAAAATGGTAAGTATGTAAAATAATCTATATATATAAAACTCACCCTCAACGTTCTATTGGCTGCTGACGTCACTGAAGCCAAGGTTCGTATGTTCGAAGCTCTGAAGCCTCGAAAATCACAGTCTCTGGGCCCTGCCCTCGCGTCAAATGTTATGACGTTGAGGGCAGAGGCGGAGCAATTCACCAACATCAACGACGGGTGGGGGGGGGGGGCACAGGAAAGCCTTGCTAGCGCCCGTTTCATTGGCTCCAGAAACGGGCCTTTTTTTACTAGTATCTAATATTATATATATATATATATATATATATATATATATATATATATATATATATAATTCTATTCTCCACCAATTAGATATAAGGTAATATGATAAGAATATGTAAGAAAAGGTGGAATTAAATACTATATTTGTTGAATTACATTAACCTGCACTGTAAGGTTTAAGGACATGTGCTCATAACATAAAGACCATATTTTTAACTTTAAAATGTTTATTTACAATACAGGTAATGTAATAATGTTACAAGAGAGAGGCAGATTTTAGGAATCTTTCTCAAAGGAAATGTCCTTTTCAAGATCAAAAAGTCTGAATTATAAATTAGGCTAGATAACGGTAACTCACTTTGATGGAGGCTGCTGGTAGGAGTGATGAAAGAGATCCTTTCTAGAAAAGTCTTTTTGTTGCAGAGTTGTTGCTGGAGCCCGGAGAAAGTCTTATCAGGGATGTGTGTGAAGTCTAGCAAGGCTCAGTGAAGGTCCAGTTCAGGAAGCGGACAAAGAGAGCAGGGCCAGAGTGCAAGAGCAAGAGAGCGAACTGAGCATGTTCCAGGCTTTTTATAATCTTTTGTTGGGCCATAGGCTGAAGTCAGGTGGGGTGTACTCGATCCAATGAAAACTCAGGGATAGCTGAAAACTGGTTTCGTCTAGTTTTGAGATGGAGCATGGTAACTGGTCACATGTTTAATGACATCATAAGACTTTCTGTCTGAACATCTGCTGTGATATACATCCAGAAGGCATCTGACAGGATTAAAAGAGTCTTTGTCTGAGAGTAAGTGGGCATCTTTTGTCAGATTAGATAGGTATAGGGGCTTTTCAGTCTGAGTCATTGTCTGAGAATAGGTGGAGTTTCACTGTCTTTGGTTAACTCCAGTCTCTGTGATTGCTGTCCATCTTCAGAGTTTTGTTCTTTGGAGATGTGTTGATGGACTTAAGTATCCACCCAGCTAGTTTTTGTTATCAGTAGTTTCCAGGGGGGAAGGTGAAAGTAAGGTCTTTGCAGCTGTATATATTTTATATATATACATTTGTATCTGATCCAGCAAAATCAATAACTCCGGCAATTAAACTCATATCATGCTACAAGTACAGTAGCCCCCAAAACCTTCCCAACCTGAGCACCCTTTCTAGAGACCCCCATGGACAAGACCCTGATCCCCGGGCACCTACTGGGGATTCTCCCTGGTGTCTAACAGGAGTGGGCAGAAGTCACCAAGATGTAATCTTGTGGTACTTCCACTAAGGGTCATGGTACCAAATAAATTATCTGGACCAGTTGCTAAACATTAGCCCCATAGTTTTTGTTTTCTTTCCTCATTCATTAAGAACAATTAAGTACAGATTTCATGCATATATGTGATGGTTTCTGAGGTATGTTTAAACTGTATTCAATAGCATGATTAATTGGATATGGTATAGAATCACTAGAAAATACCAAAAATTTCCTCCCTTTTTCTGAAAATCTAAATAATAATTTGTAACTCTGCTTCCCTGGATGGCTGGCTGGCTGGGTTCATAAAAGCATGCTGACATCAGCTCGCCTCCAACGTTCCCTTCCCTCTCAGTGTCCCGCCCTCACATAAAGACGAAATGACATCAGAGGATGGCGGGACACTGAGAGGGAAGGCAGGAGGCGACGTGAGCCCAGCCTGCCACCGCTGCAACCTCAGGTAAGATGAACAACTTAAAGGCAGGGTGGCAGGAAGGACAGGAGGGGAGAATCGCTGGACATGGATGGGATGGGAGAGGAGAATTGCGGGACACAGATGGGAGGGCAGGGCAGAAGAGAATTGCTGGACATGGAGGGGAGGCCAGAATCGTGGGACACAGAGGGGACGGTAGGGCAGAGAAGAATTGCTGGACTTGGAGGGGAGGCCAGAATTGCGGCTCATGGAGGGGACTGCAGGGCAGAGGAGAATTGCTGGACATGTAGTGGAGGCCAGAATCGCAGGGCATGGAGGGGATTGCAGGGCATAGGAGAATCACTGGACATGGAGTGGAGGCCAGAATCGCGGGACATGGAGGGGACGGCAGGGCAGAGGAGAATCACTGGACATGGAGGGGAGGCCAGAATCGCGGGGCACGGAGGGGACGGCAGGGCAGTGGAGAATTGCTGGACATGGAGGGAAGGACAGGGAAGAGAGGAGAAATCACTTAGACGAGAGCCTTCCTAGGGCCTGTTTCATTTTTCACAAAATGGGCTTTGTTGCTTGTAACTAATTGCCTACAATCTTACAAAAAAGGGGAAGAAAAACCAATTCAGTCGGAGTATATAAACAACTTCTGCTTAAATTGTTTATGAAAATCATGTTATATATGGCTATTGTAATTTGATGTTATGTGCCAGTTGCTTTGAACTATCACATTTTCCAAGTTTTTTGAATATTTAGTTTTGAGCATGAGTTTTGCACAAGCTATTAAGAGTACAAAAAAACTTTATATTGTTAGTTTTTTGAGGATCGATGATAGAAATGTGGAACCTGCAGGACAAAATATGTCCTTTAAGTAGCTCTCCTATTGGTTTCTGATATCCTTTTTCTTCCTGTCAGTGTCAGCTGATTGTTAATCAGAGAGACTTCAGTTTGACTATGCAGTTGCAATAGTCTCTGTATCCCAGTTGTTTTGTGAGTAACACCCTTGACCTGCCCATGCCCCTCCCATGGCCACACCCCCTTTTGAAGTTGCACGCTATGAAATTTAGGCATGCATGTTATAGAATAGGGTGTAGGGCAGATTCACACATATCTCCTAATTACTGCCAATTAAGTGCTTGTTAACTCCAATAATTGATAACACCTAATTTGACTAATTAGATTATGCGTGGATCTATGATCCGCACCCACATTTTGGTGACCTATATAGAATCCAGAGGTTGGTAGCTATTTCAGCTACTAAACCAATGTTATCTGTTTAATTTTGGCCTTCCAAATAGTAGGCCTAAGTTCAACATACTTGTTGTTGCATTTGTATCCCACATTTTCCCACCTTTTTGCAGGCTCAATGTGGCTCACAATACATCATGGATAGTGGAAAAGAGAAAAGAGTACATATGATCACCAAGAATGGTTACCACATAGATGAAAAATTAGGCAGCAATAATTAAATGGATAGTGCCATTGAATATGCGTATAAAGTCAGGCACCAGCATTTACGTTTATGTGGCAGCCACTCTGTCTGAATTTTAAGCTCTTATTTCTAAAGTCTCCGATCAGAAAAGGAAAATGTGTGTTTGTAGATAACCTTTTTCATATGGTCTTATTTTACCCAGGCTATGTGTCTGATCCCATGAGCACCATGCGTTTCCATTCCTGCAGCAACAGTGGCAGCTTTGAAGACAGCAGCTGATGTTCCTTTTCGTGTCCTAAAAGTGGTATTTTCAAATACTAGCAGCAATCCTCTTTCCAGAGCTGGATGCTTTCAGTGATAACATGGTAGAAAGAAAATGTAAAGACTAACTTGTTAATAGTCAAACTAATCTAGGCCTTTTATCATAATTCTTCCGCTGTGCTCCCAGTTGAACTACTCTTTTTCTATTTTGTAAATCACAAAATATTGAATTGCTGTGTGAGTTACCTTGGCTATGCATTGATAGGTAGAGCAGACCTCTAGGAGAAAATATTTTCCCTAATATTTTAAAACCCCCAAATCAGATCCAGTTGAGATGTGCGTAACTCACATAATTCTCTTTGGTTCTTATAACCTGAAGTAAAGTAATATATCATGGAAACAATGTAACATAGTAACATAGTAGATGACGGCAGAAAAAGACCTGGACGGTCCATCCAGTCTGCCCAACAAGATAAACTCATATGTGCTACTTTATGTGTATACCTGACCTTGATTTGTATCTGCCATTTTCAGGGCTCAGACCGTAGAAGTCTGCCCAGCACTAGCCCCGCCTCCCACCACCGGCTCTGCCACCCAATCTCCGCTAAGCTTCTGAGAATCCATTCCTTCTGAACAGGATTCCTTTATGTTTATCCCACGCATTTTTTAATTCCGTTACAGTTTTCATCTCCACCACCTCCCGCGGGAGGGCATTTTAAGTATCCACCACTCTCTCCGTGAAAAAATACTTCCTGACATTTTTCTTGAGTCTGCCCCCCCCCACCCCCCTTCAATCTCATTTCATGCCCTCTAGTTCTATCGCCTTCCCATCTACGGAAAAGGTTTGAAGATTGAGCTTTCTATGGAGACCTACAACTTCTTCTGTGAAATAAGAGATGAGGACAACCAGGGCCAGTCTTAGGCAGAGGCGACCAAGGCGGCCACATAGGGCCCCGCGCCTAAGGGGGCCCCGCATGGCGCGCCTCAACTCTGCCTCGCTCGTGCCTCCGCTCCGACCTCCGCCGCTGCTTGCCTTAGTCGCCTGAGGTGATCCCCATTCCCGCGGCTCAGCCGCTCCGCTCCCGCCACCACCGGTGCAGCGCCCACACCCAGCTTGGGCCCGCTGAGCCCGCCGTCAGCTCCCAAGTCCCCGGACCCTGGCGACTGAGCGATGCCAGCCCAGGCAGCGATGGCCCCGCCCCCGATGACACAGTTGCAGTTCGACGGCTCACCTCCAGGCTCCAGCTTCCCGCTCAATGTCCCACCTTCTGATGTATTTCCTGTTTCCGGACGCGAGGGCGGGAGTCACTGAGCGGGAAAAGCTGGAGCCTGGTCAGAGGTGGTGAGGACGTGAGGTGAGCCATCGTTGCTGACGCCAACAGTTGTGCATTTATGCCAAATCGAAATCGGATTCCATGCAGGCAGGAGATCAGGAGAAGTGTCTCTCATCTAACGACGCTTGCAGATGGTGCAAGGGTTGGAAATGTCTGCCTCCCTGAGAGGAATTTGGCCCAACAACATTAGTGGCTGGAGAAGCTGAGCAAGTAAGATCTTCTGGCTTGGAAGAGGCTGTTTCTAACATATCTGGGTTATTTTCACATAGATCTGCAGATATTTCTCCTGATAAAAATTTGGATGGCAATAGCAGATTTAGCTAAAACACTGCTTCCAGTAATTAATGATATGACACCTTGAATTAATCACATTTGCAATCTGAGAATGGAAATCATGAAGTAGCAAAATCTGATATAAAGTAGGTACAATCAGTTCAAACTATTTTAGTAACTGATGTGGCTACTTGCCTCTCTGGTTTGATGGGTTACAGAGTAATAGGGGAATTTAAAAGTACTGGATCTTTTCTTAATATTTTTCCATTATTCTCCTTTGTTATGAGAATTGGAACTGCTAATTGTAGTGGACTTGAACTGAATAATTTCTGGGGAGGGGGGGTTTCATGATAGCATTGTGCTTATTATTTCAATCAGTTTTTTTGTACAAGTTTAGCTTCATATGTCTTTATTTGAAATTTCATAAATTTTTCTAAAAATGGAATAATCTTATCAATGGGGTGGAGCTAGGGTGGTCTGCATAGGGCCCCGCACTTGCTAAGACCGGCCCTGAGGACAACACAGTCTAACCCTCTCCCAGTGAGTTTCTTGGTTTAGTAGGGGATTAGGTTAATGTCTCAACTCTAGAATCTTACCAGATTGCTAGAGTTTTTTGTCCCTAAGATAACAAATTACCGCAACATCACTTTTGTATTTGTTCATATCAGAGTCTGCAAACACCTCTCCGGTACTATGTAAGCCACATTGAGCCTGCAAATAGGTGGGAAAATGTGGGATACAAATGTAATAAATAAATAAATAGAAGCAAGATCTCAGAGTTAGAAAGAGTTGGCCTAATTCAGCACTTCACACTATGCTTCAGAGATCTGTAAACTAAATTTGACTCCCAGGTCTGAACACAGATAAGCTTTGATGTGCTTTATGTTAGCAGAAAATACAGAAGAACAGGGTTTTTTTTTTTTTTTGCATTTCACAATATCTCCTTCCAACTAAGCATTTGTATGGATATCTTAGCCTCATAGCAACCCATGGAAGATTTTGTCTATGGTGATCATTTTCAAAGCGGATGGACGTCTCAAAAGACTAGATTCTAAATATGGCGCATGAAAATCCGGCACCAAAAAAACTTCCACCTAGGCATATTCTATGAACTGCACCTAGATTAAGCATGGTTTATAGAATATGCCTGCGCCTAAGTCTAGGTGCGTCCATTGGCGTAAATATTGGCGCCTAAAGTTAGGCACAGAGCAAGTGTATTCTATAACCCTGCACATAAATTTTTAGAATGTCCATGACCCACCCATTCCACACTCCATTTTTGGCAGCATGCATTCAAATTTACGCGCACCACTTTACAGAATACGCTTAGTAAGTTGTGCACGTAAATTTTAATTAATGCCAATTAGTGTCAATAATTCCTTAAGTGGCAATTATCGGCACTAAATGGCTTCCTGTTCCGGGGCAGAGGGAGCAGGGAGCCAGCGGAGCCGAGAGCTGCGCGGCTGCTCCCAGCAGCTAAGAATGCACCCAGGGGGGGTTGATGCGCCGGGGGGGGGGGTGTCATTGCCCCAGGAGGGCGTGGTCCTGCACCCGGTGGGGTGTGCTCATCGGCGATCCGCCCCGGGTGGCAGTCGACCTAGGATCGTCACTGGGCATGACACCTCCTTAATCCCCCAGTGATTGATGTCTCCTCCCTCTCCCCTGAAAGTAAAACTGAAAGGGGATACCAGGCTCTTTGTCAGCTGCAGATACTATGGTCATAAGCAGGTCAGAGGATTAGCCTATTAGTTAGTGCAATGAACTGTGCACCAAGGGACCTAGGTTCAAATCCCGCTTCAACTTTTTTTTTCAATAATTTTGACACTTCCAGAAACAGAAAAATACCTATTGTAGCTAAATATATGAGACACCTGCAAGCCTGAAGGCTATTGAAGTTGTGTACATTCAGGTAAAGTAGGTACTTTTCAGGTCCTGGAGGAATCACAATTACAAAAAAAAAAAAAAAAGATTTGAACCTGTGTCCTTTGGTTTATAGTCTACTAGGCTACTCCTCTGTTCTGCAGGGAATTCTATGTGGCCATACTTTCAAAAAATGATGCCAGACAGATGTTCACGTCCCTGTTTTTTTGTTGTTCAAAAGTTGAATGTTTCACATTGGAAAATGGCTATTCGTTTTGGATGTTTTCAGTGTGAAAACATCTATCTCACAGCCATAATCAAAACATTTTTTTTCCTATTTGATTATGACTGTGAGATGGCCAATTTTTTGGGACATTATTAGCAGGACTTTTTTCTTCCTGTGTAACCCTAGCTAGGGACGTGCTCCAATTACAGGGTGTTAGAGTTCCTTTTTTTTTCTCAATTGTTATTGAAATTTCAGATTTTTTACAATCCAGAAATAATTTAAGTGAAGCAGTGAAATATAAACAAAGAAATAAATCTAAATTAAGAGAAGCTGAAATTACGTAGGCCATATCACAAGGAGAGTAAAAAAAAGATAAATACAAAAGAAAAAAACAGTTTATATCCATTAGTAAAGGAAAGAAGGAAAAACCCTTACCTAACATAAGACTTTTTACTCAAATCCCTAACAACAAAACTAAAGTCAACCACTTTTATCATGTAGAAAATTTTCAAATTATAAAGGTTCAAAGAAAACAAATTGATTCCCTTGAAAATTGATAATACAATTACAGGAGAATCTTAAATGAGACCGCCCCAATGCCTAGGCTTTCTTCTGCAAACAGATCTCCTACACAGCGGAGTCATCCAAGCCAAATCTGGAACTAGTGGGGGGGGGGGGGATGTTTGGAGGCAATGTGAGGAACTGGAAGCAGGAAAACATAGTAGGAGGGTATATAAGTGTTAATAAAGTAATATATGTAATATGTGTAAATTTATTTACATATAATTTGCAGGGTGTGTAAAAGAACAATACTGTCATTATTGGTGCAACCTTAATAAAGAAAAATAAAAACCCAGTAAAATGTTCAGACATACAACCATCATTGGGACTCCACCTCATGCAGCATTATTTTCACAGAGGTAGATGCTATTTATAACCTTCATGCATGAGCATCATCACAGTGAAGATTGATAACTTCCAACGACAATCAATACGTCCCAACAGGTCACATGTAATCGTTGTCCTTTATTTCCTTTGCATTCAAGTGGACTGATGCAGTTATCTTACGGACCCCAAATGAAGAAAGCTCTTGATAGAACAGTTGTCTGACTAGGATGCTTATTTGTTAAACAAAATTATAAACTGGAAAAACTGTGTAATAAACAAAAAGTAATAAACCAAGCCTTAAAGTGGAGAATTCAAGTTTATCCGATTACACCAGTTCTTGTTTTATCATATAATAATAATAAGACTGACTGCACTCTGTTTCAAAGTAACACAGATTTTCCAGACGGGACGTTCTTTCCAAGTCTCAAACCATTATGAGAGATGCAGCAAAGGTCATGCATTACTCCAAATGCTGAAAACCTTTCTACTAAAAATCACAAATTGGAAAAAGCTCATTATGGAAGAAATTTCCATCTAAAACAGGGGTTTCCAACCCAGTCCTTGGGACACACCTTGGCAGTCAGGATATCCACAATGAATTAGCATGAGATAGATTTGTATACAATGTATGTGGATATCCTGAAAACCTGACAGGCAAGGTGCAGTGCCGTAGCAAGGCTGGCTGACACCCGGGACGGATCGCCGCTGCACCCCCCCCCCCCCCCGGGTGCAGCAAGGCATGCACCTCCCCCTCCGTGACACACACCCCCTCCGCTACACATTCTTACTTGCAGGGGACGGGCGGAAGGGCCGATCCACCCCAAGTGCACGTCGCTCGGTAATCCGTCGGCTCCGCTGGTTCCCTGCTCTCTCTGCCCCGGAACAGGAAGTAACCTGTTCCGGGGCAGAGGGAGCAGGGAACCAGTGGGGCCGACACCCCCCCAGCGCGTGCACCCGGGGCGGACCGCCCCCCCCCCCCTTCCTATGCCACTGGCAAGTTGTGTCCTGAGGACTGGGTTAAGTACCACTGCCTAAAAGGACAGTCTACTAGCCCAAAAGAAGGGGCTAGGAAGTTAAGTTTGCTCAATTTAAAATTCTCAGACCCCTCTAGGAATTAAGATACAGCAACCTTTCACCCCTTTATCCCTGGATAAGTAATCACTGTCCCAAAGTCAGGACTTGGGGGTCCTATGTAGCCCCTCTGGGAGTAAATTCCAGAGCGTGGGGGCTACTCTTGAGAAGGCTTGCAGTCAGGTACCACATCATACAATTTCTTTTGATGAGGGGACAGATTGTGATGATCCTTGACATTGATGTTTGCCCCTGATGCAGACTTAATGTTGAAACATGTTGGGCTAACGACAATAATATGGAAACGACCTGGCAGCTGGATTATACTGGTTAATTGTACACCCTTGGTGCTGTTTGTAGTTTTTACATTGATGTTTGTATGTTAATAAATTGTTTGTTGCATAGCCTAGTACTGCTCTTTGTTTTTGGATTCTGCATTGTGTACATTTTTTTGTCTCTTTGTGGTGGACAAATGCTGCATTATCCAGCCATTTTGCATGCTATTTCCCTTATCCTAGCTTAAATCAGGTGCAAAGTGAGTAAAAAGCAAATAATGAACTGTGCCACATACAAATATATGGGAAGCGGCTCATTAATATGCGTAGGGAGTGACACAGCTCACACACACACACACACAAAAAGCTTTCCAAGCCAAGCTACTCCTAAAATTTAACGCATCCTCTGAGGAGATCAGCAGGACAACATATGTGCTGATGCTGTATGAGTACACCCAGCACAATCTTCATCATAGACAAACCCACCCTCCCACCCCATCCATAGTTATCAGTGTGGGCTATTGTTAAGACATGTTATCTTACTGTTAACCCCAGTTAGTAGTAACTAGGTCTCATTGCATAAAATGGGGCCTGTGCTAAAATAGAATGATTAGTGGTAAAATAAGACGTCTTAATGGTAGCCTACATTGATAACTATGCTCCTAAGTAGTAAAATAACATATATAAGGAGTAGACCCAGCTCAGCATGCAAATTGCTGCTGCTCTAATATTGTGGCAGTAATCCAGAGCTAATTGTGAAATGTCATACTTCCCATCGGTGTCTGAACAGTAACTTAAATAAACAAAGAAATCCGCTGGTGGTCTGAGTCTACCTGATCTCCCTCTCCCCACCCGACCCACCCCTACCCAAACCAAACTGACCACCCACCCCCACTTTAATAACCTTTCCCTGGTAGTCTACTGGCCTCCCCTTTTCCCCCTGACTAAAAAAATAAATAAATAAAATAAAGCCTTGCTCGTGTTTAGTGGCACCGTCCCTACAAAAGAGGTTGCGGTAGCGGCTCACCTGCTAATGGGAATATTAGCGTTATGGCCGTTAAAATGGAAATTGAAATGTCGGCCATTTTACCCTGCTGGGAAAAATGGCCTTAGTGGTAGGAATGACCCTCATAAGGATGCGCTAAGGTCATTGTACACTGCAGTTTAGTAAAAAGGCCCCTAAATATTTCTGCTGAGTATCTAGAAACACCAGCCCTAGACTATCTTAGCTCGATCTGGGCAGTGTCAAGGTGGTCAGAAAGGATTTTCAATGGCATTATCTGGCAAAAGCCACTGAAAATCCAGGTATGGACCCAGTGAGTGGCACTTCTCTGGGTAAAACCACTGAATATTTACCCATATTTTTCTGTTTCTATATTAATACTATACAGTTGAAAAATCTGCAAAAAAGAAAATGGTAATGAAACAAATAAACTTTTAAATGTCTCTGATGTTCTTAAATTAGTACATATTTTCCTCAAGGTTTTTTTTTTTTTAAACCCATATCTAACATCTCAAAAGTCAAGACTTGCTCATTTTCGTACCTCAGTAGATGTGATTGTTATTTAAAAGTAGGATATCCACTACAACAGAGCTTCCCAGAGTGTAGCTTACGACCCTAAATGGGGTCAAAAAAACTCACATTTGGGTGCACCTCTGGGGGGGGGGGGGGATGTCATGCAATTTGTTTATCTGTGATCATAGGGTCACAGCCACAAAAAGATTGATAAGCATTGCACTGCAAGGTCAAATTAGTTGCTTCTAATTGAATCTAGAAGATGAGGTGTAAGCACTTCTCCTGTTCTCTACTGCTTGAGTTCAGTGTCCATCTTAATCAGTATTGACAGTTTTACCATAGATTTGCATAGTCCCTCTTACGATGCAGTACTGTCTCTGAATACAATAAAGTAAGTATGCTCTTTAAAGTGGAACTGTGTATTTTATTAAAGCACTTTTGTTTGTCTTTGATATAAATGGAGGAGTAGCCTAGTGGTTAGAGTTCCAGTCTTGCCATCTAGAGATGGCTGATTCAAATCCCTCTGCTGCTCCTTGTGATCTTGACCAATTCACTTAGGGACCCTTTTACAAAGGCATGCCAAAAAGGGGGCGCTTGTATTGGATGCGCACTGAACCATTTCTCCACCTCGTGTGGAAAAAAGGGAGGGTTGGCCGGGAAATGGATGTGCGGAAAAATTAAAACCAGCATGCATCTATATACAGTCTGAGCCCTTAACACCACCCATTGACTTAGTGATAAGGGCTCATGCATTACCCATGTGGTAACTGTCCAACATGCACCAACTGCCGATTACCACCAGGGACACCCCTGTGGTAGAAAATAGACCTATAGATGAAGAAAATAGTCCACCAGGTCAAAGGCCGCAGAGTAATGCTGTCCAATTTGCAAGGAAGAGGAGGGCAGACTCTGGATGGAAGGGGTAGGGGAGGACAAGAGAACAGGAAGGGCAATTTTGTAGTTCTACCCCTGCCTCCCTCTCTTCTTTGACTTTTCTATGCTCACTTCTTGCTCTCTAATTTCCCTTATGTTATTTGTATTATTATATAGGCCGCCCAGATATTAGCTTGATGGGTATGGTAGAAACTCTCTCTGAATTAACTTTGAAGGGGAGAGAAGGAGAGCAGATGCTGGATGGAAAGGGGCAGATGATAGATGGAGGGGGGGAGAGAATGAAAGCAGACCATGGATGTAAGGAGGAGAAAGAAGAAGGACAGACACTGGATGGAAGGGGGAGGAAAGAATAAGAAAAAGGAAGGGATTTGCTGGTCCTAGAGGAGGAAAGGCAAGAGGGGAAGGAGGACAGGAGGAATAAGGGGAGAAGCTGAACATGAGGAGGGATAGGGACATAGAATGCAATGCTGGACATGGGGAGGGAGGGGGATAGGGACACAGAGAGGTGCTGCTGGGCAGGGCAAGAATAAAAATACAAAGAGAGGAGATGCTCAATATGGCAGGAATATAGGGGCAGGGACACAGAGGGGAGTTGAATGATGGGCATGGACAGAGAAGAAATGCCAAATGGACCAGGAGACCCTGGCAAAAGAGTTGAGAAGACAGAGGAAAGTGGAATCTACAGACTGGGACCAACATGATCAAAGGTAGAAAAATAAATTTTGTTTTCTATTGCTTGATAGTAGCCCTAAAGAACTGAATCGAGTTGATAAATTCCGCTGGTTGCCTGTCGAAAAACAGATGGAATTTAAGATGCTATGTCTCATTTTCAAAGCTTTAAATTTAAGAAGTCTTGAATACTTGTCTAAAAAGTTAATTAGATACTCTCCTTCATGTGAGCTGCGGTCTTTTCAGAAAGGACTTTTTAAACTGCCTGATTTGGATATTGTTAGACTGACTTCAACCTGGAGGTGGGTGTTTTCTTATAGTAGACCATCCTTATGGAATTCATGGTTACAGTGTTTCTCTGACTGTTCATCATATTATGGCTTTCGGAAAGTCTTAAAGACCCTTGTATTCAATATTTCAGCTGATTTATTTATACATTGTAAGATGCAGTTTTAAATTTTAGTGCCTTGGTATGATTTACCTGATGTATGTTTATTTTTTTTTAATCCACTCAGACATGCTAGTATAGAGCAGTATATCAAATCAATAAATCCAATCCAATTTAATCAAAAAATTGATTCATACAAGTGAATTGAATTGAAAACCTTTTGTCCGAATGGGACAGCACTACCACGGAGAGATCAAGCAAGATGACTAGACAAATCTCACCTCTGTCAAGAACACAGTGAAGGTAACTGAGAAGTGATATTGCAACTGTCTCAGTACTATTGAATTGGCAAAAACCTGTGTTGCGGGGGTGAAATATGGATGACTGTTCAGTGAAAGAGAGCAATTGATTAAACATAACTTTCTCAGTAAGCTTTGCGGGGATACAGATGTTGGAGCCAATGGTGTGCCAGTTGTACTGCTTTAAGGGGGCTGAGAGACGTGGGGCACAAGTGACTGTAGTAACAGTGTGGTATGTAGGAAGAAGAGGTCAGTGCATTCTCCAGATCGCTTCCTTTTCCTCCTCCTCCTCCTCCTCCTCCTCCTCCATAGGGTTACCATATGTCCGGTTTTACCCTGATATGTCCTCTTTTTGAGGACACTGTGGGACATCCGGGCAGGTTTTTTTCCAGCCTGCTCATTTGTCCAGGTTTGCAGACAAACGGGCAGGCTGGAATCCCGTCCAAACATCCCACGGTGTCCTCAAAAAGAGGACAAGTCTCCCACTTGCTACCAGTGCTGCTTTAAAATGGCTACTGAGACTTCAAACAGCGGCCTCACAAGACTTCCAGAAGTCTTGCGGGGTTATCGCTTGAAGTATCGGCAGCCATTCTGAAGGGTCGCTGGTGGCGACCAGGCAGCAGCATCGCTGGGCAAGAAACAGTGAGGTCCTTTCCTGCCCCGAAGAGGCCACTAGACCACCAGGACACAATAAGGTAGAGGAAGAAAGGGGAGGGGGTGAGGGAGCTACAAAAAAAAAAAGGTGGGTGAAGGGAAGCTGGAAAAAGATTTTGAGGGAAGGGAAATAAATAGAGGGGGATGGCTTTTTTGGGGGGGGTCAAATCAAGGTGACTGTGTGCCATGGGGAGGGGAGGAGGGTGGGGGGAGGGGCAAGGCAGAGTAGAAGAGGGTGTGGCTATTGGTGTCCTCTTTTTTTGTCAGGGCAAATATGGTAACCCTACTCCTCCACCTCCCCAATGTGCCAGCACATCTCTGCAGAGCCACCCTCCCCTCCCCCTCCCCCCATGTCAGATAGGTCAGATGCACACAAATACAAACAAAAGCTACTGGTAGAAGAACCAAATGTTTGCACCAGTGGCTCTCCCAACCACATGGTGGTCACATGGAGGGGCATAATCAAAAGGGGCGCCCAGGTTTTCCTGAGGATGTCCTCGCAGGATGTCCCGGTGAAGGGGTGGGGAAACCCATATTATCAAAACAAGATGGGTGTCCATCTTTCATTTCGATAATACGGTTGGGGATGCCCAAATCACGAAATTTAGGTCGATCTTAGAGATGGTCGTCCTTAGAGATGGTCATCCCATATTTTTGGCGATAATGGAAACAGAGGACACCCATCTCAGAAATGACCAAATCCAAGCCATTTGGTCATGGGAGGAGCCAGCATTCGTAGTGCACTGGTCCCCCTGACATGCCAGGACACCAACCGGGCACCCTAGGGGGCACTGCAGTGGACTTCATAAATTGCTCCCAGGTGCATAGCTTCCTTACCTTGGGTGCTGAGCCCCCCAACCCCGTCAAAACCCACTACCCACAACTGTAGTAACAGTGTGGTATGTAGGAAGAAGAGGTCAGTGCATTCTTCAGATCTCTTCCTTTTCCTCCTCCTCCTCCATAGGGTTACCATATGTCCGGTTTTACCCTGACATGTCCTCTTTTTGAGGACACTGTGGGACATCCGGGCAGGTTTTTTTCCAGCCTGCTCATTTGTCCAGGTTTGCGGACAAACGGGCAGGCTGGAATATCCCGTCCGAACATCCCATGGCTCCTCCCACGACCTATCATAGCCCTAAGAGGTGAAGGGGGCACCTATATGTGGGCACAGTGGGTTTGTGGTGGGTTTTGATGGGCTCACATTTACCACAACAAGTGTAACAGGTAGGGGGGGGGGGGGGGGCCTGGGTCCGCCTGCCTGAAGTGCACTGCACCCACTAAAACTGCTCCACAGACCTGCATACTGCTGTTAAGAAGCTGGATATGACATCTGAGGCTGTCAAAAAATATTTAAAATGTTTTTTATGGTGGGAGGGGGTTAGTGACCACTGGGAGAGTAAGGAGAGGTCATCCCCAATTCCCTCCAGTGGTCATCTGGTCAGTTTGGGCACCTTTTTGAGGCTTGGTCATAAGAAAAAATGGACCAAGTAAAGTCGCCCAAGTGCTCATCAGGGACACCCTTCTTTTTTCAATTATCAGTCGAGGACACCCATGTGTTAGGCACGCCCCAGTCCCGCCTTCGCTATGCTTCTGACACGTCCCCATGAACTTTGGTCGTACCCGCAACGGAAAGCAGTTGAGGACGCCCAAAATCGGCTTTGGATTATGCCGATTTGGGCGACCCTGGGAGAAGGACGCCCATCTCCCGATTTGTGTCAAAAGATGGGCAACCTTCTCTTTTGAAAATAAGCCTGCTAGTCATGCATCCTTCTAAAGTGTGTTACCAGCAGAGGTTTTTTTGAGGGGTACTTGGGGGGTACTAAGTACCATCACCTTTTCCATTGTCTGCTAAAATTGGCCCATGGTACCTAAGTTTTAATGATGGAGCTCAGACTCTACACAGCAATTCTGTCTTGTCATATATTCTGTGACTGATTGCAGGGGGCCTGGCTATTATGTTGTAGGTCCCTTAGTGATCAATCCACTCTTAAAAGGTGGCCTAGCATTTGAGTACCGGCACCTTTTTTGCTAGAAAAAACACACTGGTTACCAGCCAGGAAGTCCCTCCTCACACACCCCATCCCTCAAGACCTGGTAAGCAAGGATTCCCATAGTACACCACCATCCACACAGAGGGTCACATGGATTTAGTGAAACTTTGATAGTAAGGGCTACTAACATTATAGAGAAGAAAGGGAGCACGGAAAGCCACTCTAAAACTGCCAATGACAAATTAATACTACCAGCTCTTAGCAAAACAACCATGCTATTTTTTTTTTTGCTAAATGTGTTCTTTGAACTGTAATTATTAGAAGAACATCTGCCATTGACAACCATACAAAATGGGCAGGATCAAAGATATGATTTAATTCATACTATTATATATGCTGCATACAGTAATATACCATGCATATTTCCATCATTCTTGTGATTGTAACACTGAAGAACATTAGGAAAACTTATCTTCTATGTACAGGACTTATGGCTATAGTGCATGTGGAAATAAGTCAAATTTTGAATTAGCACAGGTAACACACTTTCAAAAGACAGTTTCCAATAAGCACACATATACATTCACTGTAGAGCTTCAAGTGCTGGCTTATAATATTTTCACAAATATAAAGGTAAGAGGCATGGTCATTATTTATTACATATAAAACAAGATTCTTAAGTCATGGAAATGATCCAGGATTTAAAGTGCTTAGTGTAAACAAACAGAAAATATTCACAAGCTCTGTAAAGCAGAAAAATACAAAATTTGTTAGAAATCATTAATTTGGGAGTTATTTTTTGTTTTATCATGTGTGCAGGAGAAAGCAAACAAGCATAGCAATACAACACTTTAATTAACTACCTTTACTGAATAATAGGAAACATGAAGGTCTTACTTTTTAAAAGTATGTGGTATATAATGTAAATATGGAAGCAGAAGGCACGGCCCTATAGGTTGTTTCCATTTGGAAATTTAAATAGCTGGAGATTTTGCTGTAGTTGTTTACCTGCCTGGTCTCAAATGTAGGACATCCTTGCAGTGGTGTTCCGACCCTAGCTGACACCCGGGGCGGATCGCCGATACGCCCCCCCGGGTGCAGCGCGACCGCCCCCCCCCCCCCCGGCGAAATGATACCCCCCCCGGCTGCATGCCGCTGGGGGGCTGGGGGTGCCGCGGCGCACGCCTGTTGCCCTGTCTCTGAGAAAGTTCGCAATTTGCATGTGCTCACTGCTCCCTCTGAGTCTGCCCCGGAACAGAAGTAACCTGTTCCGGGGCAGACTCAGAGGGAGCAGAGAACACATGCGAATTGCGAACTTTCTCGGACTGAGACAGGGCAACAGGCGTGCGCCGTGGCACCCCCCCAGCGGCGTGCACCCGGGGCGGACCACCCCCCTTGGTACGTCACTGCATCCTTGCCCTCCCTCCTGGTATTCAATGACACACCAAAGATTAAGGGGCCTTTTACTAAGCTGCTGCTAAAACTGGCCTTAGCGCACCTTTATGCAGGTCTTTCCTGTTCACTAAGGCCATTTTTTCTGCAAGGGTAAAATGGTCGATTTTCAGATTTTCCCATTAATGGCCACATGCTAATTTTATTTATTTATATATTTGTTACATTTGTAGCCCACATTTTCCCACCTATTTGCAGGCTCAATGTGGCTTACATAGTACCGTAAAGGCGTTAGCCAAGTCTGGTAGAGAAACAAATACATGGTGATGTTATGGTCGATTAAGGATCAGGCACAATGGGGATCAAAGAGAGGAGAAGTTAAATAGTGTCCATTACGAGCTTTGGTTTTGCTGTGTTGCAGAGCATAGGCATTTATGTTGGGTCGGTAGGGTATGCCTTTTTGAACAGGTTGGTTTTTAGTGATTTCCTGAAGTTTAGATGGTCGTAGGTTGTTTCCACAGCTTTTGGCAGTGAGTTCCATAGTTGTGTGCGTATATAGAAGCTGGATGCATAGGTTGCTTTGTATTTCAGTCCTTTGCAGTTTGGGTAGTGGAGGTTTAGGTATGTTCGTGATGATCTGGTTTTGTTTCTGGTTGGTAGATCCATGAGGTCTTTCATGTAGCCTGGGACTTCGCCGTAGATAATTTTGTGGACCAGGGTGCAGAGTTTGAAGGTAATACGTTCTTTGATTGGGAGCCAATGCAGTTTTTCTCGGAGGGGTTTGCCACTTTCGAATCGTGTTTTACCAAATATCAGCCTGGCTGCTGTGTTTTGAGCAGTCTGGAGTTTCTTTGTGAGTTGTTCTTTACATCCTGCATAGATTCCATTGCAATAGTCTGCATGGCTTAGTACCATTGATTGTATTAGGTTATGGAATATTTCCCTCGGGAAAAAAGGCCATTAGCACGTGGGCCTCCACCACTGTCTATTTTGTAGGCAGTAGGGATTCATGCACTAAACCTGCACTAATCAGTTAGCACACAGCAATGCCGATGCACTAATTGATTTGCATAGACACACCCACTCTCCACCCCAGACATGGACAAGACAAAATTACTGCGGGACTCCGTAGTGCATGCCACGGTACGCCATTTTGCTGTGGTAAGCACATGGCAGTAAGGACTCATACAGTATTCCTACGCTCATCAATTATCACGCGCTAATAACTGTTTAGTGCAGCATTCTCCACCTCCTGATAGGCCACCTCCAAAAACTATATATATATATATATATATATATATATATATATATATATATATATATATATATATATATATAGTGCCTGGATTAGTGTGCGCTAATTTGGCAGTTACTGCAGAACAAGTGAGCAATCCTGTGGTAAGTCATTTTAAACTCAGGTGTGCATTGGCGCCTAACGCAGCTTAGTAAAAAGGATCCCTTTGTAAGGATAATTAAGAAAGCACACAGGCTTCATTCAGAGACTAGGCCACTGCAGTAAACAAAACTAAAACCAAATCTGGTGCAAACCCTCTTCTTGCAAACCAAGATGACAAAGATGAAAATTATGTTTAGGGCTTCTGACCTTAGGGTTTAACTGATACAGACTGATAAAACAGATCAAGCAAAGTAAAATAGATGTTTTTTTATGCAAAACACTAGAAAAATCACCTCCCCTTGCCTTCCTTGGATGCTCCCTTTCCACACTTATGAGCCAATGGTGCTCACACTGTGAAACACCAAGAAACACTGATTTTGTGTACTCTCAATTAGCGGGAAAGTTAAAACACTCAAATTAACAATTTACAAACACCTAAAACAGAAGCCCTAATCATGGCCCAGCTATTTGATCCTTCCAGAAGAAGAGCATAACCACAACAAAAGTGACATGGAAAACAGGAAATAACATGGAATTAGTTTGTTCAACACAAATATCTCAGTAGCTTCTATTGAGTTTTCCACTGTCCATAATGTCTTAAGTTCTGTTCTTTGGAAGAATTTTAATGGTGGGGTAATTTTACACAATTGATGAGAGTATACGCAAGAAAGACTTACTCTCCCACCCCACCCCCTCCCTGTTTACTAAGATGCATGACTATGCTGACACAGCCCATTCAAAGTGAATGGGCTGTGTCAGCATTAATGCACAGCAGCCGCTAGCACGGCTTAGTAAACGGGGGGGGGGGGGGGGGGTTACAGTTTTATAAAACTGTGGCAAAAACTGACCTTATTGTGCCCTTATGCGGGTCTTTCCGTGTGCTAAGGCCACTTCTTGCTGTGGCCAAAAAATAGAGTTAAATGGTCAGTATTCTCAGTGGAGAAGGGTAGATAGTGGGGCTCCCCAGGGGTCTGTGTTTTGACCGCTGCTTTTTAACATATTTATAAATGATCTAGAGATAGGAATACCAGTGATGTAATTACATTTGCTGACGACACAAAGTTACTCAAAGTTGTTAAATCACAAGAGGATTGTGGAAAAATTGCAAGAGGACCTTACGAGACTGGGAGACTGGGCATCCAAATGGCAGATGTGAGCAAGTGCAAAGTGGCACACATGGGAAAGAACTCAAACTATAGCTATGTGATGCAAAGTTCCACATTAGGAGTCACCACCCAGGAAAAGAATCTAGGTGTCATCATTGATGACACGTTGAAGCCCTCTGCTCAGTGTATAGCTGTGGCTAAGAAAGCAAATAGAATGTTAGGAATTATTAGGAAAGGAATGGAAAACAAAAATGAGAATGTTATAATGCCTTTGTATTGCTCCATGGTGTGACCGCACCTTGAATACTGTGTGCAATTCTGGTCACTGCATGTCAAAAAAGATATAATGGAATTAGAAAAGCTACAGAGAAAGGCAAAAAAATTTATAAAGGAGATGAGACTATTTTCCTATGAGGAAAGGCTAAAGCGGATAGGGCTCTTCATCTTGGAAAGAGACGGCTGAGGGGAGATATGATAGAGGTCTATAAAATACTGAGTGGAGTGGAATGGGTAGACGTGAATAGCTTGTTTACTCTTTCCAAAAAAGCTAGGACTAGGGGGCATGCAATAAAGCTACTAACTATTTTATTTATTGTTACATTTGTACCCCACGCTTTCCCACTTATGGCAGGCTCAATGCGGCTTACATGGGGCAATGGAGGGTTAAGTGACTTGCCAAGAGTCACAAGGAGCTGCCTGTGCTGGGAATTGAACTCAGTTCCTCAGGACCAAAGTCCACCACCCTAACCACTAGGCCACTCCTCACCTAGTAAATTTAAAACAAACCAGAGAAAATATTTCTTCACCCAATGTGTAATTAAACTCTGGAATTTGTTGCCAGTGTGGTAAAAACCAGTTAGCTTAGCAGAGTTTTAAAAAGGTTTAGCTAATTTCCTAAAAGTCATTATTAAGATGACTTGGGAAAATCCATTGCTTATTTCTAGGGTAAGCAGCATAAACTCTGTTTTACTGTTCTGCAATCTTGCCAGGTACTTGTGACCTGGATTAGCCACTGTTGGGAAACAGGATACTGGGCTTGATGGACCTTTGATCTGTCTCAGTATGGCAACTCTTATATTCAGTTAGCTTGTGACAATGTGGCTGTGCTGATTAGCACAGACACGCCCACTCTCCACCCCACTCATGCTTTCTTGGCCAAAAATTAAAATGTATTTTTAGTACGTGGGTAGCACACACACATTGGGATTTTACTACGGAATACCTCAGTGTGCTCCTTAGTAAGCCCTTTTAAGCTCCGGTAAGCATGCAGCTTGGTAAAAGGACCTTTATGCATGTAATACCATTTTACACATACTTTACTTGTTTTATCTGTGCTGAGCAGAAATGTTCAGGGGGTTAGAGCCGGGGTGGATTTTGACATGCAAAATACTTTTGGATTTTTCAAATGTATGAAAATTTTGCGGATACTAACTAGCAGGTATAAATATGTCTGTCATTTTGATGGGGAAATTTTCAAAATGGAAACCGTGCATACTTTTGATCTGAAGACTGTCACTTATGCACATGCTGGTTGAGGTAAGAAATCCCTAATGAATAAGATTTGCATGACTTACCACCCTGTTTACTAAGCTGCGCTAGCGGCTGCCATGTGCTAATGCCGGGACAGTCCATTCACTTTGAATAGGCAATGTTGACATTACTGTACAGCTTAGTAAACAGGGGGGCAAATCTACTGTATACAAAGTTCTCTCATGCATATTCATTAGAGATATCCTGAAAACCTGACCTATTGACAGCCCTTGAGGACTGGGAGTGAAAGGTTAAGGTTCTCAAATTTTGGATGCTGGGCACTGTATGTAACGCTCAGGTCCCTGGACAGCTTTTATTCAGTCACAGGCCAGATGAAACTCAGCTCAAATTTCAGATCTTTTAGGCTAAGCTAGCATGGACTATGGAGTTGCTCACTCACGTTACTCTCTGCATTACTAAGTATTCTATTTTGTTTAAAATGTTGTGATTTATGAGATACTTTACATGATCGAGTTTTAATTAATATTATACTGAGTTGCTGTGCATTTTTCAAACTTGTACATTATCATCATTTTAGAGGGTTTTGATTAGAAATGGAGTTTTTCTGACCGATGATGATGATTTTTGCTGTAGAGGCTCAGCACCTCTTTTCTGTCTAGGTCACCGAGGTCTTTTCTCCATTTCTTTATAGGAGGACTTGAATTTATTCATATTTACAGATTGTGGGTTTTTTTTTACTGTGATATTGATTTTTCCCTTCTACGCCCTGGAGTAATTTTTTGTTTTATGATTGTTTTGTATTACCATTGTTTTGTTGAGCCTGGTTTGTGTATGAGGAGGGTTAATGTGGATCTCAACTGAGATGAATGAGAAACACAATAGTTATCATTGTGCAGTCTACACTCCATTTGCTAGATCATAGGCAAAGCTGGTTTAGATGTTGAGATTGTTGGTTTTCCTGCCAATTCTAGATTTGAGCTTGCTTCAAAAGATGCTACAATTTGTTAACATCTCGGCACATGCATACGGTGCATGCCAACTATAATACAGTATCATTACCAAATGTTAATAACTAGTGCAAACAGCAATATGAATAACAAACACATTTCACACAATAATCAATCACTTTTCAAGACCTCATAGGCCCTTCTGTCAGCTGTGACAATAAGTCTGATGGAAAGAAGCATGTGTTGTCACACTTGAAGAAGGGATTCTGAACGGTCTCAAAAACTCATGTACATTATCATCTTTGGATATTTTTCTCACGTTGATCCAGTCAGAGGTATCACAACCTGCAAAGAAGCTGGTTTTCTGCAGGATTAATACATTAAGAACAGTGCACTGAAACAAGGGCACAGTAGGTTTCATTCAGTGTAAACAAAGCTTCTTAGATATAAACTGTACTGCATATAAATTACATTCATTTTTTTCCCAGATGCATACATTCATTATTTCCAGATATATACATTCATAGAGTTAAGTGGCAACAGCATGATACAAAGGCATAAATAATAACAGCATTCAAGAAAGCCTGGGATAAGGACACAAAATATGGGGGGAAAGGCCAGCAATCAACCGGAGTTTATGCATTGCATCAAGAAATATAGAGGGCAAACTGGATGAGCGTTACGGTCCTTATCTGCCATGAGATTCCATGTGTCTGTGGTTTTGGCATTATTAATTCTCACAACAGCAGATGTGGAATGGACCCTTTGCTCATGTCTGCCCACTATTACAGCAATCAGAGTAAAGCAAGATCCCACATACTTGATGCCTTCATGGACACTGACTGGTAAGCAAAACACTTATTTCCATGTCAAAATTAGGTGTGGAAACTTGGACAGCTGTTTTACTAACTTTTATATCATATATTTTAATATATTTTAACTGCTTTTCCTTTGTTGCGTATTCCCAATGAAAGGTAAAGATGCTCGAGAACAGTAAGGGTATCACACTAAATACAAATGCAGTGACTTTCCAAATCCACATAAGTAAGTAAAACATAAAAACACTTCTGTTGCTACATGAAAGTGTGAATTGCCAGGACACCACAGATTCAACATTTTCCAGAATGTCAGGAATTACTGACCTCGAGAGAAGTCTAGGAGAGAAAAGGCAATATATTAGAAGTGGTCAGTGTACATCATACTTCCCCATAACAGTGTAAGTATAGTTTCTAAACATGATTACGTAGATGGTTTGGATTGAAAAGGTCCATCATTGCAGCCTTCTGAATGACTACCAGTTCCATCTCCATGGTAACCTAGGGGGGAAACATTGTACATCTACAGCCAATTCTGTACCAGTAAGAGACAGAGCTCTTGGACATGTAGAACTGGTGTTTTGAAGGAAGGTCTTACTGTTTGTCTAAAACTTACAGCAGTACCACATATCAGAGGCGTAGGCAGACCTCATGGTGGGAGGGGGCCAGAGCCTAAGGTGGGGGCACAATTTTGGTCTGCGCCCCCCCCCCCCCCCCCCCCCCCCGCTGCCTTGCTGCTCCCTCCCCACCCACTGCTGCAGCAAATACCTTGGCTGGTGGGGGTCCCCAACCACCGCCAGCTGAAGTCTTCTCCAGCGCTGGTCTCTGGCGCCGCTGCATTGCCCTGCTCTCTCTTCCCCCTGTATGCTCTTTTAGTGAAACTGAGCATGCTCAATTTCAGTAAAAGGAACGTGCAGGGCATGAGGGGGAAGAAAGAGCAGGGCAGGCAACGCGGTGGCACCAGAGACTGGCACTGGACAAGGCTTCAGCTAGCAGGGGTTGGGAACCCCTGCCAGCAAAACCAGGGGCCCAGAGGAAATTTGAGGAGGCCCAGACCCCCGTGTCCCCACGTAGCTACGCCACTACTGTGTCTATATATGGCAATCCAGTTTAGGATAGACTGGAAAGGGCTTCATTGGCAACTTCAGTAGCTAGAACCAAGGTCAGTGCTGGGCAGACTTTTACGGTCTGGGTCCCGCAAATGACAAGATGGATTTGGATAGGCTGGGGTGGGCTTTGATGGCAATTCCAGTAGGTGGAACATAGGGACAGAACCAGGCGGACTTCTATGGTCTATGTCCCAGAAACACCAAAGAAAGACTGGTGATAAAGTATATAATATCACATTCATTGTTGATTTAATCATGAATTGATGAGTGTGACTGTTGAGCAGACTGGATGGACCATTCAGGTCTTTATCTCCCAGGCATGTTCACAGTGGTCATCCTGAAAACCTGGCTGGTTGGGTGTGCCACCAGAAGATGGTTGAGAAGCACTGTTCATAAGGTTTATGTCAACCCCTTAAGACCAAAGAGTGAATGCTCTGATCGCCTAAGCTGAGAAGTTCTAATATGCCACTACAACATACAAATCAGCAGGTTACTTCAGAGCAGAACTTTAAGCAAACTATCATAGCCTTTCATACAATTTTAAAATATAAGTAAGAATATAAGTGTATCTCTTCATTAGTTTATACTAACCATATTTCACTAATCCTCATCTGTTTTCATTTCTGCTTCATGCTGGTTTTGTTGTGATGTATCTGCTTCTTCCTTCTTGATGTCAGACAAGTCCTTAAGCAAAGAATTGAGTTCTGCATCTCCTTTGTTTTCTGAGCAGGAAAGTGTCTCTTCTACACTAGATTTTTCACTTCGAGCCACATCTTTGTTCACTATCTGTTCTTCCTCTTTTGTGTTTTTCCATCTCTTGGATAACCTTTCCACCTCTATCTCTGATGTTTCCTTCACTATCTTCTTGATGTTAGGTGCTGTTTCTTCTGGACCTAAATGTTCATCATCAACCACCTCCTTCTCTGCAGATAATTTCTCTGTAGATGCTGCTTTCTCTATTAATGCCTCCTTCCTCTCACATTCTCCTACCTCTGCTTGATCAGATAACTGCTGCTCTAGAGAACAAGTTACTCTATCTACCTGCTTCCCTTCAAGTACAGTTTTTCCAAATGCTTCCTGTCCTTTTTGGTCTATTTCTTTAGTTGAACTCTTATGCTTATATTCTGGCTCCTCAAACATTTCCTCACCATTATGTTCCGTATCCTCAGCTTTAACATCTTTCTTGGTGTTTTTTCCTTCGGCATCTGCATCTTCCTTGAATGATGTACTCACAGCCATAAATTCCCCCTCTGGTGTTAATGCTTTGGATCCCTCCTCCCCAACTGGTTTTGCTTCCTCTACTGTATTTTTCTTAATTGCAACTTTTTTTGCCAACTCCTCATACTCAGGTTCTACTTTCTTTGTCAGCTCTTTCTCCTCTTCAAGTGATGCTTTTACTTCCTTCTCCTCATCTAGGACTATTCCATTTGTAGCCTCATTCTTGTCAGGTACTGTTCTTTCTTCCATTGCCTCCAGTATCAGTGCTTCTGCTGCATTCTGTCTTTCAAGCACTCTCATTTTGATACTTGCCTTCTCTTCCTCCTCAGACACTATTCCCTCTTTTAGCGGTTTCCTCTCAGCCAGGTCTTCCTCTGTTGTCACACCCTCTTCTTCCTCTGTCTTAGGAACTACTTTTTCTGCTGCCTCTTCTCTCTCAGGTGTCCTTTCCCCTGCTACCTCCTCCCTCTCAAGAATTATTTTTTCGGCCTCCTTATCTCTTTCAGATATCCCTTCCTCTGATAACTCCACCCTCTCAGGAGCTACTTTTTCTACTTCCTCTTCCCTCTCAGATATCCCTTCCTCCTTTTCAGGAACTACTATTTTTCCTTCTTCCTCGGTGTCAGACATTGTTCCTTCTGCTTCTTTCTCTGTCTGGGTTGGGGTTTCTTCTGCTACCTCATCACTTTGAGACACTGCTTCCTCTTGCTCAGACATTTCATCACTTGTAGACTTGAATTCTTGTATTGTCCCTCCCCCCTCTTCCTCAGCTGCAGCTTCCTCTATCCCCATCTCTACTTTCTTTGATGCTGCCTCAGCTTCCTCCAGTTTCACAGATACTTCTGTTTCCTGTTCTTCAGGTGCTGCTTCCATGGATTCCTTCTCACATTCATGTTCTATTTCTTTAGCCAGCTCTTTTTCATTGAATTCTAATACTGTCTCTGTCAGCTTTTCCTTTTCAGGTGCTGCTTCCTCTTCCACATATTCCCCATTAGATAGAGCTTCTGCAGCTGCTGTTTCTCTTTTCAACTCTGTTGGCTCAGATATTACCTCCTCAGATATTTCGTCCTCTTTCACAGTTTCACCTTCCCCTGCCACCACTTTCTCAGGTGTATCCTCATCCCTAGCTACTTTTACCTCTTGTGCCATGCTCTTCCTTACTTCAGTAGCTGTTTCCTGTGTCATCACTTCCTTCTCAGTTATGTCTTCTTCCATGGTCTTGTCTCCTTTTAGTGCTGCTTCCTCTACCAATTCTTGCAATTTGAATGCTGCTTCCACTGCTATTTCTTCTCCATCACTCATATATGTTTTATCTCCATGGACATCTACCCCACAAGGTGTGTTGTCCACTACTATTTCCTCAGTCATCCTGTATTCACTAGGCATTCCCTCCCTTTCACAAGATGCTTCATCTAACATCAGCTCTAGCTCAGTTCTTGCTGTGCTGGTCCTTAACTCATCTATTTTATTTGTTCCTGTCTCTTGCAACTCATGACCTCCTTTGCCTGAATTTATCTCTATCCCTTGATTTGCTTCTACTGGAACTTCTGCCAGTTCACATGTCTTCTCTACTACTGACTCTTCTCTTCCAGGTGATACTTCTTCAGCAGTTTCCTCTCTTTGGGCTGTTTCTCTCCTTTCCCTTTTTGATGTTGATTGTTCTACCACTTCCTCCCCCCACACAAAGGTTGTTGCTCCTATTGCATTTTCATGTTCAATTCCCACTAGTATTTCTTCTCCTTCTACTGTAACATGGCCATCTACAATCTCACTTTTGAGTATTGTTTCACTGCTCTCACCTTCCATGAACATTGCCTCAGATACTCTATCAAGTACTGTTTCCTCAGGTATTTTTCCGTACTCATGTTTTGGTTCTCCAGCCAATCCATTAGCTTTCTCAACAAGTGCATTCCCATTGGTCATTGCTTCCTTAGTTGCTGCTTCTGCCATAACTAACTCCTTAGTTGCATTCTCTACTCCCTCATAGGAAGTTTCTTTTAGCATCTCAACATCCACAGGCATTGCAGTTACAAGACATTCTGCCATCCCTTCACTATTGGGTGCTGCAATTTGTGCTGTCTCCATTCCTACAGATCCTGATTTCTGAGCAAACACTTTCTCTGTGGCTTCATTTTTTATATCTATGTACATGTTGCTTGATTCCTTTAGAGTCTCGTCCACTTTTGGTTGAGCTGCAAACTTCTCTGTTTTGGATACTATCACTTCTTCTGCCATCCACTCCTCCTCAGACCCCACTTTTCTCTCTAGTAAATGAAAAAAAGAAACAAGTTTTCCCTAAATTAAAAATATAGGTGTGAGAGCAGTACTATTATTATGATGATGATGTCAATTATCAAGTATTTACGGGGCCCCTTTACTAAGCCACGATAGGGCTAACACACATATAGTATGCACCTATCGACACTACTGATGGGGTAGCACAGGCGCCTGACAGTAATTCCAAAGTTGGCGTGCGCTGTTTCCAACGGTAGAAAATAATTTTCTATAGCGGGGCATTCCTGGCAGTAGTTGGCAGAGCAGTCACATTGTTGCATGCTGACTGATTACCGAATAAGTAGCGCATGATGCGCCCTTACTGCCAAGTAAATAGGTGGCAGTAAAGACTCAGGCACTAAATAGCCATGCACTACTTTTAATATTAGCGAATAGCCATTTACTGCCCCACTTAAAAATGGCTTTTTTACCCGCCGCAGTAAAACAAAATGGCCCTCTGTATGCCAATTTCACGCATCTAAACTAGCACAGGCCACTTCTTACAGCAGCTTAGTAAAAGGGCCCCCTAAGTTAACTCCAAATATTGCTCTTTTAATGTTTTTTTATGATTTTGGTTTTCTGTTTTCTTATATGAAGAATACCTCTGTGATTACACTGACCATAGATTTTTTCTGGAAGAACCTGCCTTTGGCTGTGGAACCAAAACTTTATTAGTTGCCCTCTTTGATTTTGCATATTTCCATCTCAATAAAAATGAGCCAATATGACTGGTGACCTTGGGTACTTCTTCTCAGCCTTTGAGTTAGTGGATCCTAAATTGCTAAGGGCTTGGTGTGGGAATCTGGGATTAAGAGGAAAGATGCTGGAATGAATTATATCTCTTTCAACAGACAGAAAATGTTGGGTCTGTTTTGAGACTGAGTGGTCTCAGAAATTTAAGAAGGGGTTTTCCACAAGGGTTAGTATTATCACCATTCCTTTTCAACATCTTTTTGCAACCATTATGTAAGATAGTACGATTATGTGAGATTGCTTTTTTTTTTTTGCATAAGCAAATGACATTCAGTTGGTAGTGCCTTTAGGCAAGGATGTAACTTGGAGGATACAATAACTATGGCTGCAAGTTAGTGGGTTAGTAATGTACGTCTTAAAATCCGAGGACCTGATCCTGAAAACAATTTAACCAGGCAGGAGAGGGTCCTGCTCAGGTAAATTGTGTTGCCTGGCCCAAATCGAGATATTCAGCAGCACTTGCCCAGAGAGTGGACTATTGATTGAAGTACCTTTTCATCCACACATGGTTGTAGCTGTTTCACCAGACACAGCTTACTGAATGTATTCTGCATAGCGTTAACTACCTATTCATTCCCCACCCCACTAACCATACTATGAATTATTTTATCTTCTGTTACAAGGAGAGAAGGGCACACCCCATCATTGGTCTTATATGTTCTCCCTCCTGATATTCAGCGGATGGTGGTTAATGTTTCCATAAATACTGACTGCCATAGGCTGATTCCTACCTGGATATTAGCTGCCAGAACCTATTTCAGTACTGGCAGCAAATGTCTGGTCACTCCAGGGGCGTATCTGCGTGGGGCCTCAGGGGCCTGGGCCCCCGCAGATTTCGCCCTGGACCCCCCTACCGCTGCCAACCCTCCCCCTCCGTTGCTGTCACCTACCTTCGCTGGCGGGGGACCCCAACCCCCGCCAGCCGAGGTCCGCGTCCTCCTGCCGCTGCCGGCTGCCTTTAAAAGAATTCCGTCAGCTGGCGGGGGACCCCCAACCCCCGCCAGCCAAGCCAAGGTCCTTTCATTTCTTCCACTAAAGCTGGGCCGAAAGTTTCTTCTGAGTCTGACGTCCTGCACGTACAACGTGCAGCGACGTCAGACTCAGAAGAAACTTTCGGCGCCAGCTTTACTGGAAGTTCTGGAAGAAATGAAAGGACCTCGGCTTGGCTGGCGGGGTTGGGGGTCCCCCGCCAGCTGACGGAATTCTTTTACAGGCAGCCGGCAGCGGCAGGAGGACGCGGACCTCGGCTGGCGGGGGTTGGGGTCCCCCGCCAGCGAAGGTAGGCGACAGCAACGGCGGGGGGGAGATTGGCAATGGCAGCGGCTGGGGGGAGGGGGATCGGCAATGGCGGCGGCGGCGGGGGGGGGGCTATAATGTGCCCCCTCACTCTGGCCCTGGCCCCCCCTACCGCCGCAGTTCAGATACGCCCCTGGGTCACTCACTGGCTCCTTAAGTTATCTGGGTACTGGTGATATTCCCACTGAATATTGCTGGTGCCCAGAAAACATTGGTGATTGTCTGGGGCCACCTCGATAGTGCCATGGCGATCTGCCCAGATATTCAATAACAAACTATGCTAATAAGTGTTTTAGACTACTGTAATGCATGGTGGTCTCCCAGTAAGACTGTATCAAAAATTGCAGATGATTCATAATAAGGGGGCATAATTTCTGGCAAAGGGAGGAGGAAGGAGAGGGAGAGTGTTCAACCATCACTGGCTACACTACCTTGGATACTACTGAAAGACAGATGCAGATTTTAAAATGTTGGTGATGGTCTTTAAGGCTCTAAATACTCAGAAACCATCCTACCTGAGGGAGAATTTGATATACTGTTAGGTATTTTAACCACTAAGGTGTTTAGGAAAGTAGGATGGCAAGATAAGCCTTTTTCATCGCAAACATGGAATGCTCGTCCAAAAGAGTAGCAGGCAGCAAATACTGTTCTCTTTTAGAAAACAATTGAAAGCTTTTTCTTGTGGTAATATGGTGGCTAACGAGGATTCTTTTCTTGTAAAGTGGGTGACATGATCTGATGGTAACCTTTCAGCTTATTCGTGGAACTGAGAAAAATGATTGTATATATTTTTATTTAATGTTTTTATGTTATTGTTTTATTGATTTATATTTGTATTATGTAGTACACAGCCTTGACTGATGGACGCATATTGGCAATATATAAGACTTTTTAAATAAATAAAACAAAACACATTCATTTTAGCATTCACATTTGATTGGACTGTTGGCCATTTGTATCAGTGCATTCCAGTTCTGCAGTAATGCCTAAGGATGGTAGTTAATAATATGCGTTAAGGCAATAACACATATTGGGGTCCTTATACTAAGCAGTGGTATGCAGGAACATGCTCAGGCATCCTGAGGTAGAAACTGGATCACTGCGTGCCAATCCCGCACTAAAAAATATCAAATCATTTTTAGCGAGAGGGGTGTGTATGGAGGCAAAAAGTAGATGTGCCCTGCACTAATCGGGTAGCGCAGGCAAATTGCCGAGGACTGCCCAATTAGCTTGGGGCTAGCACGGGAGTCCTTAGCACCTACAAAATAGGTATGAGAAAGGGCTTGCAAAGTAATGGCCACATGCTAATTGGGAAATTAATGGCACAAATGAATTTGTGGCCATTTTACAGCTGCACTAAAAGTGGCTACAGTGCACGCGAAACCCACACGCTAACAACAGCACCAGCCACTTTTTAGTGTGGCTTAGTAAAAAGACCCTGTTATTTTCCCCTTACCAGGTTAAACAGCAATAACATGTATTATATTACCATAGTGCATGCTAGTTTAGGTTACTGTGGGACTGGACCACTAACACGTGGCCCAATTCTCCTGGGAGGCTAAAGGGGCCGGTGCATGAAGACAGAAGCTACTCCCCCACCCCTCTCAAGATACCCCCCCCCCACCCACACACCTCCCCAGCCTCCAAAACACATTAATGTATGCTGCCAGCTTCAACCCCCACCCCACTCCCAAAAAGAACCATATCTCACCACCCCCATCTAGGCCCCCCAGGCCTACCTAAGGCATCCCTGGTGGTATAAGGGTTTCAGGTAGGAGCAATCCCTAGTTACTCCTGCTCAGAACCCCCTGCAACAATTTTCCAAAGAAAGTGTTTTAAAAAAAGGATAAGAAGTAAACAATTCTCTTTTCTCCTTTCTGAATTTACTAGATTTACTCTAATATATTCATTTTCACCCATACACACACAAAAAAAAAAATAATAATAATCACAGTAAATCCCCATTTATTAGAAAGGTAATAATGAAAAATCTTACCAGTTAAGCCATAGCCTGAATGAATTAAGCTATCATCTTCATCTGTACTCGAGTCACTCGGTTCAGGTTCTGAATTCATGTCCTCAGCAATTACAATTTCCTTTGCTATTTTCTCTTGCACTAGTTTGCAATCTTTAGAAAGATCAAAAAGATTACAAAATGGGCAAAGGAAAAACAGTGCAAGAACCACATTGAAAAAGAGCATTCAATTGTATTATGATTTGTGATACGAATTTATCACAGAAATTTCTGGAGAATTTCATAAACAAATTTTTTTCCCAAGAACTCTAAAAATTATCTATCAGGTTGTAGATTATGGGTGCTTCCCCCTTAATTTTCTCCATCTCCTATTTACTTGACTTTGGGGTCCATGTCTCTACAGCTTTCTCGGAGATGACTAAGTACACGGGGACAAAGATGTCACTGGAGCCACATAACCTTTCATTGGATAGCAAGACTTCACAAGTTCACACGTTCATGGTTGCTTTCTGTCCAACACCGTTCTGAAAGGTGCAGCAGTGTCTTTGTTGGAGAAGCTTAGAGGTCCCTTTACTATGGTGAGTTAATGGATTTAGCCCATTCTAAATGATAAGATGCCCATTATATTCCTATGGGCGTCTTATCATCTAGTGTGCACTAATTGTTAGTGTGTGCTAAATCTGTTAGCACACCTTAGTAAAAGGACTCCTTAGTGTTTTATGAAAACATATTCTGGACGATATTCAGCCAGCAGTGGATAGCATTTATTTTTGTCCACCACCAGCTCTAAAACTTGAAATTCAATACCAGGCCCTGTGCAGGCTTTGCATTGAATAGCACCTGCCTGGTTAAGTCAATATTCAGACTTAACCAGGCATGGGGTAGTGCATAAGATGGAACAACTATTTATGTTCTACTTATGTGCTAAACCTGGCTGCTCAGCTCTAAATATTGTGCGCTAACCGGACTCTGCCCCTGAAAAGCCCCCAACATAGCTGGCTTTCACTTCAGCGCTAACTGGTCATTTTCAGCAGCACTGACTGGTCAAGTTAGTGAGCGAACCAGTCGGCGGCCATTCCTGGCCGGTTAACTCACTCTGAATATCGGCCAGATTGAGTTTACTCATATAGGGGCCATTTTACTAAGCCACAGCAAAAAGTGGCCTGCCGCAGTGCAAGTGTGTCTTTTGTGCACATGCCAGGCCAGTTTTTACTGCATCCTGGAAAAAGGCCTTTTTTAAGGAGCTTGAAAATGAACATGCGGCAAAATAAAAAACCAGCATGTGTCCATTTTCGGCCTGAGACCTTACCACCACTCACTGACTTAGCAGTAAGGTCTCACACGCTACCCGGGCGGTAGGCATGCAGCGCATTCACACTGCCGTCTACCACCAGGTAAGCACCACGCAGTAGAAAATAGTAGAAAAGATTTTCTACTGCGTCTTTTTGGCACATGCCAAATTCAGAATTACTGCCTGGGGCATGTAGTAGCCAGGCAGTAATGCCAATTTGGCGCACGCTGGATGTGCATAGGCCCTTACATGCCTTTGTAAAAGGGCCCCTTAGAGAAATAAGGACCTCTGATGTAGGCACTTGCTGAAACACAGCCGTGTTTGGTTATCAATAATTAAGCTGAGTGTGGCTTCAGTGACATCTTTATCACTTTGGCTATCTCTGCTTTTTGTTCTCTCTGGTTTCTGCAGAATGTTTTAGTTCTTCTCCTGTTTCTCTTTTATAACTTTCTCCTCATTCTCTCTTAGCTTCTTCTCTCTTCCTTCCTCAATTTTTCTCTGTATTCACCAGGTTCATATAAGAAACACTGAATTACTTAAGGCTGTTGCTACTATCAAGAAAATTCTGAAATTGAAAGAAAATGTATCCCACAAGTCCGGCTTTGCAGCTTTTTTTTTTGTTATTTTGCATCCATGTAAAAGGAGGGAGGAAGGAAGAGACTTTCCAATCATTTAAAAGTCATAGACAAAACTACCACCCTAACATCTGTGACAAACTTCATTCAATTATATTATAATTTGTGATACGACTTTATCACAGAAATTTCCGGTGAATTCCATAAACACATTTTTTTTAGTCACAATTCAATGAATCATAACATTAGGTACCTAGAAGCAATTAACACTGAAATCATTTAGCAGTTAGTTTTATTCATTTAAATAACAATTGATCATTTTCTTTTGTTCAATGTGAAATAATTCTTTGGCTAAGAAAAGCATGCAGAAGGATAGGCAAGTATGAACATGCAGAACTGACATGCAAGCCATGGCCTTTTTGGAAGTAATTTCATGTACTTATATCTGAATGGGTTCTTTATTTGCTTTCCAATGTGAGAATCTATAGTTCTTCACTCTGAAAACCTGCCAAGGTTAAATGGAATGTACTGTTTTGTTGAAGTTATATTATGGAATAACCAACACAGAGATTTAACATAAACGGTATCATGGTGAATTAAACATTCACTTCCAGAAAGAAGCCAGATGGAAATGTACCAATAACTAAATATCAATTTCAAGACAAGAAACTCAAACTGCAACTACAGATGGGGTGCTGAGAATCTGTAAAATGAGCACAATTATCAAAAACTACGCATTACTCATAAGGGGCTGGATTCAGTAAATGGTGCTCAAAAATCGGTGCTCAATGTTATTCTATACTGGGCTCTCAAAAATGAGCACCTATTATGGAATAGCATTGACTTCCGATTTCAGCACCCACATTTGGGTGCCAGGATTTCTGCCTGCTAAAACCAGGTATAATTCCCGGCGCCCAATTTGGGGACACATCCTCAGTATTCTATAACATTGCATGCACATTTTAGGAATGCCCCTCACCCTCCCATGCACCTACCATGACCATGCCCTCTTTTAGATTGCGCACTATGGGATTTGGGCACACATTGTTATAGAATAGCATGTAGCAAGATGTGTGCCCAAATTTAATTGGTGCCAATTAGTACCCAATTGTTGGCATTAATTGTCTCTTTAGTCAGTTTAGTTGGGTTTACATCTTGGATCAGTCAATAGCGAACAGTGGAAAACTGACCATAGGCTCAAGAGTCTAGGACAGCAATCAGATAATTCTCAAATGGATTTTATTGATTGGAGACTATCTTATTCAACACTTTTGGTCCCTTTTCTGTCTCCAGTACTGCTAAAAACTGTGGAAGTGGAACAGCTGCTATGCCTGCTACAGTGCTGGGCATTGCCCAGCAAAGGGATGTCGACCTTCTTCCTGCTGTGTAAGTGACTCAAAGTTTGCATAGCTCTCTGTAAGAGAGGGACATGGGCAGGTCAGAGGCATTTTGAAGATTTGCGCACAGTGTTATAGAATACCAGGGATGTGTGCCCAAATTGGGCACCAGGAATTACATCAGGTTTCAGCTGGCATAAGTCTTCATGCCCAAAGCTGGGTACGGGAATCAGTACTATGTGTGATTCTATAAGCATCCTTCATACGCTAAGCACCAATATTTTAAGCGCCATTTAGTGAATTCAGCCCTATATAACTCTCTAACTCCCTCATTCTGTAGCAGGTCACCTAAATTTAAGCTTCTGTTGCGTACTTAAATATATCATATATTAGCACTTATGAACATAAATGTACACTTACATGTGTAAATGGCTATAGTGCACTCAACTGGTATTCTTACACACTAAAATAGGACATAATTCTAAAGAGGGCATTTACAGGGCAGAGGCGGAGCTTAACATGTAGAATACTATAAATTATGCACATAAATATCACATTTAGTTATTAACATTTACACCAGCCATGGACCTGGCATAAACATTAGCACCTAAATATAGGAACATTGGTGATGACTTATCTTAGTGTTCTATAATGGCAATTGCATACGTAAGTGCCGTTATAGAATAGGCTTTTGGCTTGGTTATAGTGGGCACCTAAATTATGGCACTCTATGTGGGTAATTTTATAACTGGTCACCTATGAGTGAAAGCTAAATAGGTACCTATTTCCAGCTGATTGTATAAATACACAAATGCTTTTGTGTCTTTATAAACTACTAGGGACAAAGCTGCAGAAATTGTTGCTAGATTGAAGCCACAGACATTTATGTCTACTCAGGAGAAGGCATAAACATTCACATGTAAATCATGACCCTGTTCACACTCCACCTTTTAACATGCCTGCTGTCAACCCATATAAAAGTACATGCTTTCTTGTCATCACGCGTAACATCTCCCTCCACAGCTAGCCTCATAATGAATGCTTCAGCACTCAACTATATATTCTTCATATATTACAATGGGACCCTGGGAAGCATATAATTGTTCGATCCATACCACAGTGGTAAGGAAAAATATTAATCAGTCTTTTGTTTTTGTTCTAGTTATGAATTTACTAGATAATTTTAAACCTAAAGGAAGATAAGAATTGCAAAATTAGATGCACCATCTTTAATTATATATATATATGATTTAGCTATTTATATATCTAAATATTATAGACAACCTCCTTCAAGGATGTGAAACCAGCCTCCAGAATGCCCAATGCTTGCACTTAGTGACCCACCGCTCACTGCAGTCACATTCAAGTTGGCAGCTTCAGCAGATACCAAAGGGCTGCATCAAAGAAGCTAGAAACCCCACTACTGCAGCTGAAGCTGGGTCTATTCTTCAGGAGTCAAGAATGGTTTCCAAGGGCAGGGAAGATACTACAGATTCCAGTCCTCCTTCTCCTGGTACAGTTTCCAATGCTGAAAGTCACACATATGCCTGTGTTCCACAAATGGCAAAGGCTCTATAGGTCCAGTGATAACAGGGACCCCAGACCAACTGGAAAGACCCTGGTCTTCCCTTTTCTCTTTAGCATTAAAGTATGAAAACAGTTCACTACTACATCAGAGTACAGGAACCATATGTTCACCATGTTGCTCTACCCCCAGTCTAACAACATAATCTATCCCAGGATTTTAAAATATCTTTTAATGTTTCCGTCTTCACTATCTTCACAGAGAGGTCCATTCCATGCATTCACTGCCATTTCCATGGAGAAATAGTTTGGGATATTGTTCCTGAATCTAAGATTTTGGAGTCTCATACTATGACCTCTTGTTCTCATTCTTTGCTCTGGAAAAGGTTTGACTTCTGTACGTTTACGCTTTTAAGGTATTTGACTGTTTCTATTATATTCCTTGCCTCTCCTCTCTTCTAAAGGTATATATAGCACTGAACCTGCTATCGAGCGGGAAAGAGCGAGGTATAAATACTATATATTATAGAACCTAAAGTCATCTTATACAGAATCTGCACCATTTAATAGCTTCTTTCTAAACTACTGCCATCGGCCTCCAGAACTGGAAATAATAGGCAAGGTAAGGTCTGACCAATGACCACTAAAGAGGCATTATCATAGGCACCTGCTCTGTGGATGCAGAGGGTATTTGAGGACATGTAATCCTGTGTACAGGGAGGGGTAAACACATATATCCTCGAGACCAAGATGGTTGCCACATCAAGAGGACATGCTGCAATTCTCTCTTGAGTTGCGCTTTCATCTTTCCTTTGAACAATGCCTAAGAGTAGGGGGAAGGTGTTGACTCCTGCTTATTACCCAACTGTCCCTCATCTTCAACAGGCAAAGATTACAGCGTTTTGTACCCCAAAGTACATACCAGCTGCTGTGGGCAAGAAGGAGGGCCCTAGCTTCAGAAGCAAAGCATCACTTTGACCAGTCGGCCTTGTGCCGCCCCCTCACCCCAGAATGGAGCTGTCAGAGGCCAGTGAGGGTGGAAGTGATGCCGGAGCAGTCAGTTTTAAGCAGGACCCTGACTGCAGATGCCATGGGTCAAACTCCAATAGGTCTGAGCCCAGCAGTAGCGAGAACTCAGTCAAGGGCTGACATAGAAGGTCAAATCGAGGAGTTGACTCTTCAACTACCACCAGTCACAATGACATTGGACTCCATTTGGCAAGTTCTGGAGTCACTTTACAGAGTCTATTCTGTGGTCATATCTGAAATTCTCCAGGATTCTGGAAAGATTTTGAAGCTGGAGAGGGATCTCACTGCTACAGGAGTACCTGTGGAAGGATTGTCTGAGCAGGTTCAGCAGGTAAAATCATTACAAACTACTTTTGTTCAAACGATGATATTGTATAGGAAGATAGAGAACTCTGAGAACTATACAAGAGTTATAAACTTAAGGCTGCTAAATTTTCTGCGTTTAATAAGAATTTCATATAAAGATATGTTTTCATAGATTTTTTTTAAGGAAGCCTTTAAATATTAACAGTCAGGACTTCTTTTTTTGAATAAAGTATATTACATTCCTTTGCCAACTAAAAAGCATCGTAGCTCCTTGGTAAGACTGGATCAGGTTGATATATCTTCTGATAGATTGAATTTAACTAGCATTTTGGAGACTTCGGCAGAAGAAACCATTTCTATATCCACTTTGTTTGTATCTTTTGTATTTTTTCAAGATATGGAGGCTTTATTGGGACTATTTTTTAAGAAAGTGGATTGTAACTTTTGGGGGGATGTATCTAGATGGACACAGAACAGACAGATGCTATTTCTAGCTTTATGTCAGTGAGTTTTGGCTCTTGGTGCAATATTTCTGTTGTGCTATTCATGTAAATGTTTAGTAGATTTGAATGATGTTAGCTATGTGTTTTTTTAGCCTTCTCAGGTGCAATTGTTCTTGTATGACAAAGGAACTGTAACCGAATGAATTCTATGGTATTACTGAATCAGGGCCATAAGTATACATGGGGGGGGGGGGGGGGGCCTTTTATATGTTTTTCCTCTAGCCAAGACTTACCTATTCTTGGTCTCCTATATATGGGCTAGTACAGTACATTGATAATGTATTAACTTCCTATGAAAAATTTCTGTCTTTGTTTTTGGAGATTGATGTACTTTTCATTCAAAGATTTAATTTCTTTGTATTTCATGTTTTGAAAAACAAAAAACCCCCACATACACTTACCCTCCACACCCAACACCTTTCCTCACCTACATACCAGATCCCAGAACAACTCCTACATAGACCCTGTCTGTTCCTCCTATATACCCAACTCCTTCCTGCTCCAAGCAACTGCAAGTCATACCAGAAAAACATATGCACACTAACATTTGCACAGGTCACAGAGCAATAAAGCATGATCTTAAGTAACTGTGCAATTCTAGACTTGTTTATATCAGTTCTTGAACTAGAGACAGTTAATATTGGATAGCCTGTCTTTGCCACTGCCTGTCAGACTTGTGAGTTCTTGTACCAAGTAGAGCACCGCTGAGCCCGGTACTCGGACCAGGCTCTGCTTGACGGCCGGACAACCCCGGATTTCACCTGTGCTGACCGCCGTTCCCCAGAGGTTGAGCCCCTAGGTGCGGGCAGCCTGCAGGATTTACGGGACAGAGCTGGAAGCGGGGTGGCCAGGCAAGCAGCAGGCAGGGGAGTAATCCAGGTACAGGCAATATCAATAGGCAAACAACAGGCAAGAGAGTAATCCAGGCACAGGTAACGTCAATAGGCAGGCAGCAGGTCAAGAGAGTAATCCAGGTACAGGCAAAGTCAGTAGGCAGGCAGCAGGTCAAGAGAGTAATCCAGGTACAGGCAAAGTCAGTAGGCAGGCAGCAGGCCAAGAGAGTAATCCAGGTACAAGCAAAGTCAGTAGGCAGGCAACAGGCAAGAGAGTAATCCAGGCACAGGAAAGGCAGCAATGAGGGACAAAGTAGAGAAGAAGCAAACTACTGAGCAAGTAACACCTATCAAAGTAGAAGCCGAAGCAAAGAGTCCAAGAAGAGCTCAGCTGATAAAATGCTGGCATCTGACATCAGCAGGGACCAGCAGGGAGAAGGAGCCCAGCCATAGGACAAGAGCAGGGGAAGGAGGAACTAGAAGACCAATAGGAGAGAAGCAAGGGAAGCCAGGCAAAGAGAGAGAGCAGACTCAGGTGTGTGGAAGCAAAACAATCAAGGAGCCTGGAAGCCACGCAGAGAGAGAGCAGAGCCAGGTGCTAGAAGCTTAGCCGAGATTGGGTGGCAGAGCCGGTGGGGGAGGTGGGGCTGGTGGTTGGGAGGCGGGGATAGTGCTGGCAGACTTATATGGTCTGTGCCATGAAAATGACAGATACAAATCAAGGTAAGGTATACACAAAAAGTAGCACATATGAGTTTATCTTGTTAGGTAGACTGGATGGACTGTGCAGGTCTTTTTCTGCCATCATCTACTATGTTACTATGGAAGCAAAGCAATCAAGGAGCCTGCAGCCAGAAAAGAACTACACACACACATGGCTCAGGGCTGTGCCAGTCGAGTGTGCATGTTGACGGGACCCCGCGCTGCCCAAAGACGCCGCTTGCGTTGAGGTAGGGGACATGACATTGCCATAGTCCTGCTGCTTCAATTTCTCTCTTAGTGGCCCTTTAGTAAAAGGGTATGTGTGTTTAACATTCCCTGTACACGTAGGGCTACCGCTGCATTAGTGTGTGGCAAATCAGGCCTACTGCCAGGCTACTGCAGGAGCCCAGCAGTAGTCCTAGCCTAGCCTCTGCCATGTGCCAACTCCGGTGCTAGAAAATGCATTTTTATTTTCTAGTGCTGGTGGCTTACCCAGTGGTAATCACGCAGCGCCACGCACTGCCCAGTTACTGTTGGGGTAGCAGGGGAGCTCTTACCGCCGCCTCAATGAATGGCGGTAAGAGCTCCCCTGGGAAATGGTCACATGGCAAGTGATTCACTTTACCACAGGGCCAGTTTCATTTAAAAAAAAGCCTTTTATCCACTGTGATAAAAGGGGGCCTCAGTGCACGACAAATCCACGCACCGATGCTACTGCAGGGGCCCTTAATTTTTTGGGCCCCTCTATATTAATGTTGATTTGTTTCTAGCCAAGTCAGTGGTCACCAGGCTGAGGATTGTGACCTCTGGTAACTGAATTTCCCATCAGAAGGGCTATCTGCTTTTTGGGGATCTATTCACAGTATCCTTTGGGGTTCCCTTCTACAGTGATGCATTTCTTCAACTTTGACACCCCTTCAGAAAGTATTCCCGCATAGGCGTCTGTTTCTAATTTATGAAAGCATTTTGTATTGCTATCATTGGGGGAATGGGTCTGTTTCACAGGTCTTATCTTACCACAACTCCCTGTATCTATGTATTTCTAGTCCTTCAGATCTTTTGTGAGAGGAGGTAAATCTTCTGGACACCTCTAATTCTAATCAATTCCATCTTAAGCTTCCTCTTTCCTCTCTGCAGAGACTTACATAAAGATAAGGCAGCTTCTGAAGATGTGTCTAAGGATTAAAGAACACAGTTATTATGTTGAATATTTCCATGATACCTAATCTTTATTTTTACAGTATATAGAATAATGTTTTCTAAAACATCTCTAAACTTCTTTTTTCTTACCATGAAATTTGAGTAAAGTACCACAAAAAATATGACTTCTGCCCTTTGTAAACCAAGAAGCGGGACAAAAGAGTCTCTTAGCAAAAAATAAACAAAAAAACAATCTCTTGAGTTGCACACCATCACCAATGTAATACAAGTTGAACCCTAATTTTACCACAAACTGTTAGAGTTTGTGAAAAGTTAAACCAACAGGTTACAAATATAAATGATAAACTCTTAGCGTCTGGATGATGGCAGTTTCCAGAGTCCCCAGCTTTATTCAAAGATAACAGCAAAACCATAATGTGCCCTTCAAAACTGTTAGTAACAGGGCATTTCCTGTGCTTGGGATATGCTTCAAATGGATGGGGAGTACTCAGAGCTACAGTAGTTAAATGTCAGCGAAACTTGAGATGATAATCCAGCCCTAAAACAATACAATTTAAGCACATTTCTACCACACAAACTGTTTGTTAAAACAGTTTGAGAAAAGTTAAACCAGCAAGTTACATAACCTGAAAGCGGTCTATGAACTGACCAACTTCCAGAAACTACTAAAGACCCATCTCTTTGACAAGACACACTGATGGTTCTTTGAATTTGCTTTGCCATCAGGACCTGTTATTATGTTTGACTGCAGCTGGTCTTTTCCCCCTCCCCACAGAGATACTGCTGCCCAAAGGGACTACCTAGAGACCTTTTTATTAAAGTGCACAAATCAGATAGCATCTGAATTAGCAGACAGAAATGGCTAGCTGTTGCATGACATCCACAATGAGTGGGAACGGAGGTAGGCTGGACAAACCTCAGGATCGATGAGTACTCAAGAGTCTTGAGTACTAATTTTATGTTATTGTGTACTGTTTTATACATATCATCAGGGTTTTTTTTAGAGGGGGTACTGAGTACCGGCACCTTTTCCACTGTCTGCTAAAATTGACCAATGGTCCCCAACTTTTAATGAAAGTTAAATCTATGACAATTCTGCCTTGTCATAGATTCTGTGACTGGTTGCAGGGGGCCTGGCTATCGTGGGGTGGGTCCCTCAGTGATCACACCACCACTGAAGGGTGGCCCACATATTGAGTACCGGCACCTTTTTCGCTAGAAAAAATGCACTGCACATCATAGCAATACATTTTTAATCACATCAAACCTGAGGTTTGTCCAGTCTTCCTCAGTTCCCACTCAGTTGTGCGCTACTCTTGTTCTCGTTGGACTTTTCTGTTTGGTTACCTTTTGGTAGCTGTTGTATGACAACATATGCTAATTCACATGCTAAGTGCATACTCTGTTATGGGTTGGGAAATGGGTGGGTTACGGGCGTGCACTGCACATTGCTGTTAGAACATGGTATCTTACCCTCAGATTCCATATATGGCACCCAAGTTAGGCGCCAATATTTTGGCATGGAGCAAAGATGCATTCAAAAATAAATCATTTAATGAGCCATTAACTAGCAAGTAATTGATGTTAACAATTATTGCAGTTAATTCACAGTAATTTAGATTTACGCACGCATCTGCCTATGTGCTATTCTAAAAGACCGAGTGCCGAAATCCCCTAGTGTGCAATTTAAAAGGGGCATGGCTATGGGCATTCTGAAAAGTTGCACGTGGTTTTATATAATAGTGGCATTTTCATGCTCAAATGCAATGAATTGGGTGCTGGCATTTACATCAGGTTTCAGCTGGCATAAATACCAGCACTCAACTTTAGGCACAGAGATCAGCTCCAGATAGCTAGGATGCACTTACTGCTTCCCAAATAAAAAATTATGGGGTCCTTTCACGAAGGCACTCTAGCATTTTTAGCATGTGCTAAAAATATGCATATTTCTATGGATGTCATAAGAACATAAGAGTAGCCATACTGGGTCAGACCAATGGTCCATCTAGCCCAGTATCCTGTTTTCCAAACAGTGGCCAAGCCAGGCCACATGTACCTGACAGAAACCCAAATCATGGCAACACTCCATACTACAAAGCCCAGGGCAAGCAGTTGCTTTCCATGTCTGCCTCAATAGCAGACTCTGGACTTTTCCTCCAGGAATTTGTCCAAACCTTTTTTGAACCCAGATACACTAACCACCATTACCACATCCTCCGGCAAAGAGTTCCAGAGCTTAACTGTTCATTGAGTGAAAAAATATTTCCTCCTATTTATTTTAAAAGTATTTCCATGTAACTTTCTCAAATGTCCCCTAGTCTTTGTACCTTTAGAAAAAGTAAAAAAAAATTGATTTACTTCTACATCACTCAGGATTTTGTAGACCTCAATCATATTTCCCCTCATCCGTCTCTTTTCCAAGCTGAAGAGCCCTAAACTCTTTAGCCTTTCCTTATACGAGAGGAGTTCCATCCCCTTTAGCATTTTAGTCGCTGTTCTTTGAACTTTTTCTAATTCTGCTTTATCTTTTTTGAGAGATGGCGACCAGAACTGAACACAGTACTTAGGTATGGATGCACCATGGAGCAATACAAAGGCATTATAGTGTTTTTGGTCTTATTCACCATCCCTTTCCTAATAGGTCTCTAGCATGTAGCGCATGCTAATCATTAGCGCGCACTAAAAACGCTAATGCACCTTTGTAAAAGGCCCCCTTAATTACATCTATGCTAGCCTTAAGTATACTTACCACATGTAAAAGCATTTCTCTAAGAAATAAATATATGGAAGCACCCTCAACGGTTACTACACAGACATTCTGCTTACTGTGTGGTCATTTAGACACTTCCAGTGGGGTAAGGGCAAACCTTTAATGCACTCTTGTAAACAAAAATTGTTAAGCTGGCCCTGCTCAGTTCACAAATAGAGCAACGCCTTTTAGAATGTAGTTTGGCAAGTTATTCAGAAGTCCGTTTGGGTGTGTTTTATTCCTACTCTAGTGGGTGGCATGGATCCAATAAGAGTCTCATTTATTCAGTAGGGTAGCTTTAAAATTCAATTTGCAGTCTTTACTACTGCAGAAATGAAATGAGATAAAGAAACTCCTCTTTCAAGAGATATAGAATCAGAGCTCAACATATAAATACTTTAGCACAATAGGTCATTTACCTTCCTTATTGTCTCATTATCTCTAGGGAGAACGATGCAGCCAATAATGAGGAGACCATCACTAAGCTGGTTTTTGATTGTCTAACATGAGTAGACACTTGCAGTCAATCCATTCCTTAATTGCAAAGTTCTCAAACAGATTTAACAGAGAAAGTTTAGGAATGTAAAAGGCATTTATTAAAACAGAAAATCTTGTACTGAAATTATCTCTTCAGCATTTGTGCTTCTAAGTGAAAAAGGTTATTGCAAATAAACCTTTCTTGCTGTAGAGTCATCAACCTGCAGAAAGAATTTATACTAACTTTCCTTAATATGCTTCAGTCTGTTGAAAAGTCACATTTAGGGGGAGGGAGGCACAAATGACAGATTTATATGTGTTATTAGATTTCAGCAAAATTGCACAACATGGATTTCAGTTCCTGGTGAGATTTATGATTGCTATAATGACTATATTGCAGAACAGAGTACAAATACGTACCAACATAAGAGCAAGACAGGACTACAGAATAGTTTATTAAGTGTCTTTGTTGGTTTTACTTCATTTTGATAAAAATTTGGGCAAATAAAGATCAATAAATAAAAGTGAATATAGCAGGACCTTTTTTGAACTTGCATTTCTAGATTAACTTTTAGGAGTTGCACTCTCTTCATTAGACTGAAACAAAAGTATGTTGACTTTACATACAGTGTATCAGCAACTACACTATCCAACAAATGTTTTGAAAAATTGCTCAAATTTTAGATTTGTTTGGTTCATTTCACTTATGTGGTTTAATCGTGTGCAACAGATTTTTTTAATGCATGCAAATTGATTGTATATGCATGGATTCATAGGTTAATGGATATTTTAATTCTGTGCACTGCATTTTTGAGGTACACTAATGAACTGAATGCTCACTAACCCGAATAAAAGTTGAGATTGAAAAATGGCTTTGAGAGGACCAAAAGTGGAAGTTAAAATTACATCACACTATTACGTAGGTTGTCCTATCATCATCATAAACTCTTAGGTAGCCAAGAGAATGCCTCAGACAGCAGATGAGAATTTGAATCACCATGGGGTACTTTTACTAAGCTGTGGGAAAAGGGCCCTGTGGCCATTTTTCCCCACACACCATGGTCCTTTTTTCTGCAGCCGGTAAAAGCCCCCCCCCCCCCCAAATGTCCACGTGGTGAGATAACTCTTACCATGCGGTGGGATCCCTTATGGGTGGCGATAAGAGATCCCGCACTAACCCGGTGGTAACCGGGCAGCATGCAGCGATGCCTGATTATCGCTGGGTTATCACTGTGCAAGCCATTTCCAGGGGTTTTCTTTTCCCTTGGAAATGGCACACGCTCAGGGCGGGACTACCGCCAGTGGTTGCATTGGACCAGTGGTAGTCCCGGAAGAGCGAGCGGTAAGTCTGCATTGGGCTTACTGCCGCTCTCTAAAAGAGCCCCCATCCATGTGCTTTGCCTTAAGAGATCTTGCAAAGATGGTCCGTTACTGGGTCCTGGTGCCTCACAACCCTTCCTTTTTAATAGGAAGCACATTTCTCTAAAATGTTGATAGAACATACTCCAATTTACAAGACAATGACAAACTGAGATTTGTTTTATCCATGGTATCAATGTTCTCAACCCAGTCCTCAGGATACACCTAACCACTCAGAATTTCAGAATAACCATGATGAATATGCATGAGATAAATCTGCCTGCACTACCTCCACTGTATGCAAATCTATTCATGCATATTCAGTGTGGATCTCCTGAAAACCTGAGTGGCTGGGGGTGTCCTGAGGACTGGGTGTAGAACCCCTGATAAACAGATTTATAGAATAATGATTGCAGAAAGAATTTGTTCATAAGCTTTCAACAAGTTACAGTTTGACAAAAAGGTGTTTTTCACTTTCCTCCATTTGCAAACTAATACATGTCTGTTCAGGGACTGGGCATGAAAAGGCATGGTAAAATATGTGTTTTGTTATCGTGAAAAGTGTGTGTGTGTGTGTCTCTTTGTTTTTGTCTTTGTGTGTGACTTGTTAGAGTGACATGTGTACATATATGTGTGTGTCTTTGTTTGTGTCTTGTTAGAGTGATATGTGTATGTGTGTGTCTGGTTTTGCCTCTGTGTGTGAGTTGCTCAAGTGACGTGTGTATGTATATATATGTGTGTGTGTGTGTGTGTGTCTTTGTATTTGTCTTGTTAGGGTGATATATGTGTGTGTGTGTTTGCATGTGTCTTCTTAGGGTGATATATATGTGTGTGTGTGTGTGTGTGTGTGTGTGTCTGGTTTTGTCTTTGTGTGTGACTTGTTAGAGTGACATGTATATGTATATGTGTGTGTCTTTGTATGTGTCTTGTTAGGGTGATATATGTGTGTGTGTGACTTGCTAGACTGATGTGGTGATGTGTGTATGTGTGTCTTGTTAGGGTGATATGTGTGTGCAGTGGCGTAGCCACAGGTGGGCCTGGGTGGGCCGGGGCCCATCCAGTTAGGGCCCAGGTCCACCCAACAGCAGCACATATTTAGTGCTAGCTAGTGGGGATCCCAAGCTTCGCCAGCTAAAGACCTCCCCCTGATTGTGCTGAAAACACTGCTTTCCACTTCAGCAGTGTAAGCTGCTGATACTGGCCTCATTGCATTGGGGGGGAGGGGGGGAGGAGAACACTTGGTGCCCACCCACTTCTTGACTAGGCCCACCCAAAATCTGCTGTCTGGTTACGCCCTTGTGTGTGTGTGTCTGGTTTTGTCTTTGTGTGTGACTTGCTAGACTGATGTGTGTATGTATATGTATGTGTGTCTTTGTATGTGTCTTGTTAGAGTGATATGTGTGTGTGTGGTGTTGTCTTTGTGAGTGACTTGCTGGAGTGATGTGTGTGTGTGTGTGTGTCTTTGTATGTGTCTTGTTAAGGTGATGTGTGTGTGTCTTTGTGTCCATGCACATAGAGAGATGGAGGCTTCCCAACAGGCATTATCATTTGAACAGCATGTGTGTAAAATATGTCATGAAAATTATTTCTTAATATAAAACCTTTGTAGCAGCACCTTTTCAAGAAGAGGCTGTGAGGTCTTGAAAGCTCACGTAGTAGAATATTTTGTTTGTTGGAGAAGGGAAAGGAAGGGAAGGGATGGTATGGGAGTTCAGACTCGGCTCACACCTTTTTCAGTTGTAGCTCAAGATGAGTTATGTCCCCATAGGGCAGAAAAGGTCTCATGTTGTATTGGACCTTTTCTATGGAATTCTATGCCAACTACAGTCAGCAATTGCTCTAGTTATTTTGGATTTCAACAAATGTTGAAACCTGGATTTTTGAAAAGACTTTCAGCAATTTATAAGTTGCAATAATTTGATGAATTGTGTTAGCTAAGTTTTAAATATAAATATAAGAAGCCCATTATATTCCTATGGGCATCTCTAGCATTTAGCGCGCGCTAAAAACATTACCACACCTTTGTAAAAGACTCCCTTACTGCTGTTAGTATCTTAGGGGTCCTTTTACTAAGGTACACTAACAGATTTAGCGTGCACTAAATGATAAGACACCTATAGGAATATAATGGGCTTCTTATCATTTAACACATGCTAATCATTAGTGCATGCTAAATCTATTAGCGCACCTTAGTAAAAGGAACTCGTAGTCTAAAGCAGCGTTTTTCAACTGGTGTGCCATGGGAGTTTGGGAATCCCCATGACACTGCCCACTTTTTTTGTTTGTTTGCAGCCGCATCTTTTTTCCTTCATGCTGCATTTCTCCCTCAGTACTACTACTTAACATTTCTAGAGCGCTACTAGGGTTATGCAGCGCTGTACAGTTTAACAAAAGGACGGTCCCTGCTCAAAAGAGCTTACAATCTAATAGAAGCACGAGTCAGCAGATCTCCTGACACTCTCCCTCTTCTCCCCGGGTCTGAACATCTCTCCCTCTTCTTCCGATGCCCACGGCGCTTCAAAATTTTCTCCAGCAGCGATCAACATATGCTGTCTACAGCTGGCACTGGAACTTTTCCTCTGCACGACCACCTCCCTGCTGATGCAATTTCCTGTTTACGCAGGGGCCAGGACGTGCAGAGGAAAAGTTTCAGCACCAGCTGCAGACAGTGTATGTTGATCGCTGCTGCGGCAAAGAGAAATTTTTGAAGCACCGTGGGCATGGGAAGAAGCAGGAGAGGTGTTTGGACCTGTGGGGGGCATCAGGATAGCTGCTGACTTGCACTTGGGAAGGAGGGAGCAATGAGACAGGTTAGAAGTGCCGTGGGGCTAGGCGTGGGAGACCGAGTTGCTGAATTCACATGGGGGGGGGCAGGAGTGATGCTAGACTGGCAGGGAAAGGGGCAAAATAAAATCTGGACCTGCAGGGGAGGGGGAGATGATGAACTATGGTGGGGGCTGGGGGGAGATACTAAGCTACCCAGAGGGGTTGTGATTAAGTACCAGGGGGCAACTGGGCAGCGAGGGGGAGATGCAAAACTACCAAGGAGGACCCAGAGAGGGGGAGATGAGATGTCATAGTGGGGAGAGATGTGAGACTGTGGTCGGCGGGAGATGGAGGGAAGAGGGGGCATGTTGGACTCACAATGGTAGAGATAAATGCTGCACTGGGTGGGATGGAGGGAAGATAAGGGAGAGATGCTGGACCATGTTGGGCATGGAGGTTAGAGAGAAGAAGCTGGACATGGGGAGGGACAGGGACAGAGAAGGAAGATAGTGAGCATGGAGGAGCATAGGGACAGGAACAGGGAGGGTCTATGCTGGATAGAGAGAGGGTGGGACACAGAGGACCAATGCTGAACTTGGGGGAGGATTGGTTAGGAAAAAGGGTGATGTTAGATATGTGAGAATAGGAACACAGAGGGGTGATACTGAAAAAGGGGGGGGGGGGTAGGAATACAGAATGGAGATATTGGGCAGGGGAAGTGAAATGCTGAATGTGGGGACAGGATAGGTACAGGGACACTGAGGGGAGACAGGCTGCACATATAGGGAAAAGGAGATGGGAAACAGGCTGCACATATAGGGAAGAGGGGAGCGAGGCTGTACAGATAGGGAAAGGAAGACAAAAGGGGAGACAGGCTGCACATGAAAGGAACGGAAGAGGGGAGACAAGATAAATTTGAGAAGGAGGCAGAGAAATTGAAGAAAGCTGAACGCGAAGGATCAGTGCCAAACAGACATAGGGCAGGAGGTGAGAAAAGAAACTGCCAAATGGTAAGGAGGCCCTGGAAATAGAGTTAAGAGCAAAGACGAAAGAAATCAGAACCAAAGACTGGGAACAAGATAATTGTAATAATAAAATCACCAGACTACAAAAGGTAGGAAAAATGATTTATTATCAGTTTAGTGATCGAATTATGTCGGTGTTGAGAATTTGCATGTGTCAGTTTTATTTTGCACTGTACAGGAGGACACGCATTTCTGTGTTTCTCTGGTGTTGCACAACGTGCAGAGTACTATCTGCTGTATATTTTTTTGTGGTTCTGTATTTTGTATCAGGTGAGAGTCATGTTCTGTACTTGCAGCTAAGGTAAATGATTCTGCTGGCATGTGGTGTCTGTGTAGAAATCTGTAACCATCCATCTTGTTTCAGGTTCCCAGTAACAGGTGTATACTGGTGCTGTAATATAGCATATTTAAATGAAATAACTACTTCTGAAGGTTACAGGTATGGGTGAGGATGGACTGGATAGTAGCAGGGACAGGCAGGTATGGGTTAGATTAGAGTGGTGTACCTCGACAATGTTTGCACCTTCTCTAAAGAATGAGATATAGTGTGGCTATATTACTATAAAGTGAAACAAAATACCCCTAGTCAATCTGTATTGCTTGCTGGATGCAACTCCTTGAAACGAACAAGTGCCTGAACAAACCAATGGCAGGTGTGCATTAGAGCAGGATAACTGTGGCATGGTTCTGTAACCGAAATTGGTACATGGTATTATGTAGGGATGGGTATTCGTTTGCAATGATATGGGAAATCTCATTGGCATATCCCATGTCACTGCAGATTGTCAGTGGTTGAAAATCAAAGCCTGAACAATAAGCTGAAAATGGTTTTGATCAAAATATTTCTGAATTTGACACAAAATATGCAACAGAAAAAAAGATCTTTGAATAGGAGTGTTAATTTGCATCTCCAGAGATAACTTATTATCTAGGAATTTTAATAGAAGATGAAAATTGATACTGAGTCTTATTTATCATCATAATCTTTTCATCCATATCCGGGTTATGACTAAATTAGCATAAATTTTGTTTTGTCAGAATGTAATATGGGCCATCATGTCATGTACATAGCCGCTGAGAGGCGGGGGGGGGGGGGGGCAAAATTCCCCGGGCCTGAGCCTCCAGGGGGGACCCGGCGTAGGGGTCTCTCTCTCTCTCTCCTGCTCCTGACGGGATCCAGGTGATCGCGTCCCGACAGGAGCAGGAAAGAGAATACTCCAGCGCCAGGCTCCCCTTGCATTGCCTGCCTAGCAGCTGCTGGGCCCTCAGGCTGCGCAAGCTCAGTTTTGAGACTGAGCATGTGCGACCTGAGGAAGGAGGCAGGCAATGCTGGGCAGAGGAAGGAGCTGCGCTGCCTGCAGCTGGTGGGCCCAGCCAGGATATTTCAGGCAGGCGGGAGGGAGAGGGGGTGGTGACGGCGGCAGCGATGACGATTTTGCCTCGGGCCCGGCTCAGTCTCTCGGCGGCCCTGGTCATATATGGAACGCACACTATAGCTTTATTATCAAGCTGCACGCACTCATGTCTACACATCTTCTCTCCGTCTGGTTCTTCAGTAATATTTACCAAGGTTTTTCTCTTGCTATTCCAGGCCCAGGCCTAACTCTGACAATACACTAGGGGAAACAAGCCAGCGATACCCCCAACCTCACCTACAGCGTTATTCTATAAATGGGCACATAAATGTGCTTTCATTTGGATCTGCCATTTTTGCTCCCTTGCAGGGCCGCCGAGAGACTAGGCCGGGCCCGGGGCAAGGCCACCCCGCCTCCGCCCCCCCCCCCCCACCCCCGCCGCTGCAGTCCGCGGCCTCACCTGCCTGCATCCACAGCTCCTGGACCCCTGCATTCAAGGCGACAGTCGCAGATCGCCTGTCTTCTGGCCTTCCCTCCCTATGTCCCGCCCTCATCTGATGTAACTTCCGGTTTCCGCGAGGGCGGGACACAGGGAGGGAAGGCCCAAAGGGAGGTGATCTGTGACTGCTGCTTCAAATGCAGGGGGCCCGGAGCCGAGGAGGCAGGCAGGTGAGACCGGGAACTGCAGCGCCGGGCCCCCCTTAGAGGTCCGGGGAATTTTGTTCCCCCTGCCCCCCCTCTCAGCGGCCCTGCTCCCTTGTGGCACCTTGCGTCCATTACAATGCTTTTTCACGATGAAAATTCGGCGCAGAAGTAGCACCTAACATTTGGTGCCATATATAGAATGTCCCCTATAGTGTGCACTGTTTGCCTACAGTGCACTCTTTTTCAAAACAGAACAAATAGGGGTCCTTTTAAAAAGACGCGCTGAAAAATGGCTTGCGGCAGTGTAGGCGCGGGTTTTGGGTGCACGCCTGTAAAAAAAAGTCCTGTTTTTAAAAATTTTGCCAAAAATGGATGTGCAGAAAAATGAAAATTGCCGCACGTCCATTTTGGGTCTGAGACCTTACCGCTGGCCATTGACCTAGCAGTAAAGACTCACGCAGTAACCAGGCGGTAATGACCTACTTGCCAAATGCCACTTGGCACACATCCGTTACACGCACCAGAAAATAAAAAGTGTTTTTCAGACACGTGTGTCGGACGCGCACAAAAAATAAAATTAGCACAAGAGCCACGCTGTAGTCGAGCGGTAACTCCATTTCGGCACGCGTTGGGCACGAGTAGACGCCTACATGGCTTAGTAAAAGGGTCCCTCAATGAATTTGCTCCCTTGACAAAAAAAAAGGCCCAATGAAAATGTATAAAACAAACCTTCCCAGAAACGACTCCAAATTAAAATGTCCTGGCTGCCCATCCCTAGTATTTAAGCTGACCACACGTAGAAGTTCCAGATCATGCAGCACAGATCAGGTCAAAGTATTTCTAAGAGTTTTTCCAATATGAAAAACTTTCGAATGGAAATTGTACACTTAAGCGAGCTCACCTGCTCCTTCTGGCCAGGTGCCAGACAGCCACTTTACCTTGCGTCACTGTTTAGTGTAGTATATATTGTCTGCTTTGTGCTTGTTTCCATCCAGATGATACTTTGCATAATGAGTGTTTTTGCATAGCAGGTGTGATTTTCTTATAACAATTTCTTTTTTTACAGAATGAGCTATTACGGTTTTAATGGCATGCATACCCTCCAACACTGAAAGGCTGAATCCAGGCAGATAATTGAAGATTGCAGGGAATTAACAAGGAAAATACGATTCTTTCATGGTTGTGAAAGTTCTCCTTTTTTTCTAGACAGGTGCACTTGAATCTGCAGGACTGATACCTTATCCTATACCAGCTTGATTACAGTTATAAACTAGGATTTTATGTTTTTGTGTATATAATTTAGCTATAATTATTGCTAAGAGGTTTTACTTTGCGCCAAGACACCTGTAGATTCCAAATGGCTTAAAAGAAAAAAAAAAATAAACTTTAGGTTGAAGTGCCCCTTAAAAAAAATCCAGATATTGCACAACACTGCTTCTCAGACTTGCTGTAAACAGACTGGCATCCATGCAGCAACTATCTCACATCAATTGTATGATTATCATGTTCCTGGCTTTTGTTCATTTCCAAACAGCTATGGTCTCATCTGGCTGATGCATTTAGCAATCAGTGGTTAACAACATTAAGTCCACAGATCTATTCCATTTCAGTTATCACTGCTGATAAAAGTGTATCAGAGAGAGAGCGAGACAAAATTCAGCACATACTTAAATCTTTGCAGCTACTGGGCACCAGCCTTGTTTGAACTTGTAATTAACAATTTTAAAAGTATTATTGCATAGACTTTTGTATGACAAGTGCTAATTTAAAGCCCTGAGAAATCACAAATTTAATATTGATTTAGAAGTCTGTTTTAGGTGTAACTGGAGATGTATTTTTTTCCGGGGGGGGGGGGGGGGGGGGGTTATTAAAAGCTTTGTTTCCTATATATGAAAGCAGTTGTCAAATGCCATTTACACAGGTAAATGGACTATTTATGGCATATTAATCTTAATACACCACCTTTTATTGTATATCTAGCATTTTGTTTTCTGGATATATGTTAATGACAGCTTCCTATTAGGTCCTTTTACATAGCTGCAGTAAGCAGTAATGCCAAGGTATCCCATAGTAGAGCAAAAAAAAAAAACCTCTCTCAGATGGAATTTGTTCTGTGTGTGGAGATTTGACTGCAATCCAACTGCTCTAGGAATATACATTGTCTTACAAATTCCTAGACCCCTGAAGCAGGTCGGTAGGGCCGAAACACGACTCATGTCGGGTAGCTCATTTTATCGATTTGAATAAAGACTTCAATTGTGGACACCATCTGAGAAAGGATTTTTTTTGCTCTACTCCTTTTGCTTGGCATTTGATCTTCAGTGAAGTGGTGACCTTCTGTTGCTGTTAGTTAAGGTGACCCACAGTACCATCTGCATACGCTACCGATGTGCTAAAAAATAAAATTTGGCACAGGGGTATGTCTGGGAGCAGAGACTGTGTGTGTCCTGTGCTAATTGGTTAGTGCAGCTACAAAATGGGTGGCGGTAAAGGCTCATTCTAGTCTCTTTTAATGAACACAGCAGAGCCTCAATTTTTTTCTGTACAAAGGGCCCCCCCACCTCGGGAACTCATTACCCCTACACATCTGAGACTTCAGATCCTCTTTATCCTAATTCAAGGTCAATCTTAAAACCTTTTTGTTTGATGCCTTCTGCTAATCCCCCTCCACTTCTACAAGCGACCACCTGGGCACCCCCCTCAGGAATGGAAGAACTCTCCTAATGTTTGTCCCCCTCCCCTCTTTTCTCTTTGAACAAATAGAGTTACACCCTTCTCTCACTAATTTTCATATTCACATTACTTCCCTGTTTTTCAGGATGAATATTGTAAGCCACTTAGATGGCACGTCCGAATGGCAGAATAGTAAATCTTAATAATCTTGAAAACTTGAAGCTTAGCGTGTGGCTATTAATACCAAAAATAGGAATGTCCTCATTTTACCCCAGGAGAAAAATGGCCTTAGCACGTGGGAATGACCCGCATAAGGGCCACTTTTTACCGTTTGGTAAAGGACCCCTAAGTTTGTTTTGGTGCAGAGAAGCAGGGGTGTTGCTAACTACTCAAAAGATCTAGGGTTTGAGCCTATAAGCTTCCTCCTCCCTTTCCATGAGATTTTCATAGTTAACTTATCGTCAGTTTCCCATTTTCCCTTCTTTACCCCTTAAAAAAAAAGAAAATATATATTAAATCACATAGGAGTCCTTTTATTAAGCTGCATTAGGCATAACATACACCTAATGTAGTAAAAATGGCCTGGTGCAATGTGTGCTAAAATGTAATGTTAGTTTTGCCATCTGTGCACACTAAGAATTTACTACTACTACATTATTCAGTCGTCATCGGTGAGCATATTTTAATCAGCTAGTTTAGCCCCCAATATTCAGTGCCGTGACATGTCTGGGCACCAGCACTAAATATTAGAGACTAAATGAGGGCAGACTGGCTACTGGAGCTTATGTAGGCCTGGCCAATATTCAGCCAGGGCCTACATAAGAAAGTTATGTGGGCCCCAGCTGAATATCAGGCCAGGACCTGCATTAAAAAAAATTTTCTTTTCCCCTTTCCCACCTTCTGACGAGGTCTGTAGCCTCCCTCCCAGGCCCCCCCCCCCCACAATGTACAGCAAGAACCACCCCCCAGGAGCCTACCTGACCTCCCTAGTGGTCCAGCGGGGCAGGAACGAACCTTTCTTGCTCCTGCTCTAGGGAAAACACATTTTTTTAATGCAGGTTCTGGCCTGATATTTAGCCCGGGGCCTGCATAAGATAAGTGGGTGAATTTAGGAAAGCTCTTGAGCTTACCTAAATTCACCCATGTGACAGAACAGTGTGTTTTAAGTTTGTAAACTGCCTAAATTAATTCTGAAGTGTATTTTTCTAGCTTGGGCAGCAGGTGGTGCATGTTTATACTTAAAGCTGTTACAGAGAACTGACCTCTTTCTTTCTTTAGTTAACACAGATAAAAGACTGCAGTGATGTAACCAGTTTTTTTTTCCAAATGTTGTTCTGGGCTCTGATTGGCCTGGAGTTTGAAATTACCCAGTAGTACTGGCTTTTGCCCCAGTTTCAGCCTGGGAGAAGAGAGAGAGAGAGAGAGCGAGAGAGAGAGAGAGAGAGTTCTTTGCTGAAGCCCTGCAAAAAACAGTTATATTTATTAACTGGTGAGCAGCTATATGTCCTGATCTCCCCAGGTACTTTTTAGAAAGTAAACAAATATTTAGTTAGCAGTATAATTGATCCATATTTCAGTTACCTGTTATTGTTTGCTGATTGCACTATTTTGTTCCACTGTTAGATATTTTTAAGACAATAAACAATTTAGTTTATTGCCTCTCTGTGTGGACTGATATAAAATCCTGGTGGTTTGTGTGTTGGGTCTGGGAGTGCTTTCTGGGACTGTGGGACCACTGGGAGTGTGCCCCCCAGTAACCTAGAAATCACTGGAGATAATTTTACAATGGGAGACTCGCCCAGAGATAGTTGAAACCCAGATGGTGGGAGGAGAGTGCTAGTGTAGAGCACAAACAGCAGATGCAGGCAGAACTGAGCTGTGCTGGGGATAGACTCTCTATTTGGCTGTGGGGTAACCCCAGGCAGGTGTCTAGGTGTTTCGTGACAGCCCACATAAGCCCCACCTTCTCCCCAGTGCTGCTTTAGTGCCACTGAATACCAGTAGCTGGGTGGCGACAGGTAATTTAAGCAGGCAGGAGAGGCTCCTGCTCGATTAAATTGCTTTGAATATTGGGACCATGGTATTTATTTTTTTGTATTTTTTTAAGGGGATGTGTCAGGTGCAGAGAATGGGCGTGGATCAGTGGCGTAGCCACAGGTGGGCTTGGGTGGGCATTTATGGCTCAGGCCCATCCAACAGGAGCACATGTTTAGTGGTAACTGGTGGGAATCCCAAGCTCCGCCAGCTGAAGATTCCCCTGATGGTAACAAAAACGCTACTCTCCATGACACCGGCACCTGCACATGCTCAGTTTTCAGTGCATTCCTGCTGCCAAGGTGGAAAGAAGCGTTTCCCCACCAGCTGAGATTTTTTTTTTGGAGGGGGGAAGAACACTTGGTGCCCAATTCTTGCCTCTTGCCTAGGCCCACCCAAAATCTGTTGTCTGGCTACGGCCCTGGCGTGGATGCACTAATGAGCTAGCTTGCTGACATTACCACCATGCTAACTGGTTAGAGTGTCCATTAACGTGGGAGCCCTTAACACCTCCTAGTTAGGAAGCACTATGTGCTTCCATGATAATATTTTTAAATGGTCTCATATGAATGTAAACATTAGCTCACAATCAGCAATGCAACAAACAGAAAAAAGCCCTTTATGATGGCCACACTAGAAATAGGCTTAACAAGTGGGAAAGGCCCACTGTGATAGCGTTATAGAACATTGCCCCCAACCCTTAAGAAGTGTCCCTCGGGTAGGCTGAGCCACCTTAAACCCACTAGTCCCACCCAGGGAGGAAGTGACATGAGAGTGGTGGAGCCAAAAGGACAGGAACCAGGGAGTATAAAAGGCAGGGCCAGAGTGGGGTTAAGGGGGCCCAGGGAAAGAAGTGGATCCCCCAATATATGCTTTCCTATGTCTAGCTACCGGGACCTTGCTGAGGTAAGTCAATCTTTCATTTGGATAATTTGTGAAACCTTGCTCTTGAGGTCTGGCAACCCTGAGAGCAAGAGAGGTACTCTATAGACTGTGGTTTAGGCCCTGTCAGCCACCGGCCCATGCCATGACTTTTCATTTGAACCTAAGAGACTTTCACCTTTGTTTTCCTGACCCTGTGAAGTAACAGGCCTCTGCTTTGGATTTAAAAAGTGCTCATCTTATTTTACAACCTTGTCCATTGTCATTTGAAGGCCCACCCTCAACCCCCGCTCACTGTATCACACCCACATAACTGTACACTAAGTCTAGCTTAGTAAATGAGCCCCACAATTGGACATCATGTTAAAAAAATTTTTAACTATACAAACCCTAGTGTCACCTCAGTACAATGAACACAAAAACCCCCCTGGTATAAGGTATATTGTGAAAACGATACAAGCACGCTCAGAACCTATAAAGCAAACCTGCCACATTGTACAGCAACAGTGAAAAGGCAGTACTACAAATAGTATACCAAACCCTAGAACATCAACCACCTACTGAAAAAAACCTTTACAGAAAATACACATTATCGGAATCCCTTGCCTCAGTCCTACACACAGAACACAGGCAGGCCCTAGCAAATACAGAATACCTAATAAATTACAAATGTACAGGCAAAAACTGAGATAAGAACCTTGAAAATACATGCATGCAGGGAAACAATGGAAAAAAGAAACAAATTCCTCTATACTGGTCAAAATACAAAGATATAAAAGCTGCATATTCTCAAAGCTGACATATTCCAATCACTAAATGTAAAAAAATAATGGTGGTAATATTCAGCCAGTGGTGATCAGCCTTTTTTTTTTTTTTAATGTTGGCTACAGCCAGATAAATTAGCTCTGGATATTCAGTACTGGGCTATGTGTGCGCCCTGGAACTGAATATCCAGAGCTAATTGAAAGGGCCCTGGCCGCCAGAGCTTATGCAAGTCCTGGCCAATATCGAGCCTGGGCCCATATAAGACAGTTATGCAGGCCCCAGCTGAATATTGGCCGGGACCCACATAAATATTTCAAAGGTTTGTCAGGGGCTACGGGCAACCGGGCAGTGCCCAAGGGCCCAGAGGCCCTACTAGTTGCCTGCCACTGCACACTAACCTCCCCCCCCCCCCCCCCCCCCCCCCGAGTCCTGGTGGTCTAGTGGTCACTGTCGCTATTCTCCCCGGCACCACTGTGTTTTAAAAATGGCTTCCGAGACATCCTGCAGCAGTCTCATGAGACTGTCAAGACCCATGAGACTACCTCAGGAAGTCTCAGCAGCCACTCTGAAAACATGGTACAGGGCAGAGTAGCGGCAGCAGGCAGGCAGGAAAGACTGGGGTTCTTTCCTGCCCCCAAAGAAGCCACTAGACCACCAGGGCCCTTTCAAGGTAGGAGTGGCGGTAGTGTCTGTATGTGTTTGGGGGGGGGGGGGGCATCAGCAGCGCAGGTGGTGTGGGGGGCCCAGAGTACTCTCACTGCCCAGGGACCCAGAGTACTCCAAGCCCTCTCCTGTCTCTGAAACAGCCCCAAATATTCCCTTCCCTCTCCCCCCAGCCCATGACATTCAGAACCTCCTTCCCCCAACCCCTAACCCCCATTCCTGGTCTGGAAAGGCCCCTGCCCTGGGCCTACCTTAGATCCCTGATGGTCCAGTGGAGGCAGCAAAAGAAAGCACAGCCATGGTAGGTCGACTTTGCATACTCACAGCAGCAAGTCCTACTCCCTCCAACATCATCTTCCTGTGCCAGGGTACAGCCTGCAACCACCAGTATGCAGAATTGGCCCTGTGATGACTGTGCTTTGCCACTGTTGCTGCTGATCTGAAGCAGCAGCAGGGGTGGTGATGAAAGTGAAGTGGGGCCGGTCCCAGTGTGCCTGCTACATGGCTTAAGAGGTGCACAGCTTAGAGGTAACATGCATTTACCCCTTTACTTTATGCCTTCTCCCTCTCACTGCTAGATTTTACCTCTTCCTTTCATTCACCAGTCCTCAAATTTCCCCCTTTCATCCCTCACCTACCTCTCATTTTCATTTCCCATCCACTTTCCAGCTCATCTTTCTGCTCTTTCACACCCTCCCCAGTTATCCCATTCCCTTCCTTTCACTTCTTGTTTATTCTCCTAACTTTTCACCCCTCTGTGTTTACTCCATTCACATACCCATGCCCTCCTGTTTCTGCTTTCTTGTTTAGCCCTAGTTTTTGTTTCACTTATTCTCTCCTGTGCTTCCAGCTGTCTTTTACTCTCTACCAGTCTCCCATTACCCCTCTTTCACCTCTTCTACAGACCCATTCCCGCCTTTTCACACCATTCACATGTCGATGCCTTTCCTTCACATTCCTTTCCATTCCCTCTCACCTACTCTCCAGGCCTTCATGTCCTCCATATCACATCTTACTCCCTGCTCCTATGCATCCTACCCCCATCTGACACTCATATCCTGATTTCAAATCTGTATTCCATCAAACACACCACAGTCATGATCCCCACCACCCTACTAATGAGTCCACCCAATTCCAGATTAATCTCCAATTTGCTCTACCCAACCGCAGGTCCCTGCTTCCCCTAATTCCCAAGTTTCAACTCTCCTATCCAGTCTCTATGCAATCACTGAGTGCTCACTTTCCCTACCCATCCCTAAGTCCACCATCTAATCTGGGAGCCCCCACTCTCCCTAACCAACCTGGGAATCCTTCCTCTTTCTTTCCCTACCTGCTAATCTGGGAGTCCTTGCTGTTCCCTTCTCCGTGTCCACCCAATCCCAATCTCACTCCCCTCTAAATCTAGGAGTTACCACTCTTCTATCCTATCCTTAAGTTAATATTCTTTCCAGAAGAGTCATGATATCCTCTCCTGCTTCTGCCCCTGTCCAGATTTGTTTCCCCTTCAGTATCATTCCCTATTCAAGACTATCTTCCACGTAATCCCTCCATTTTCATATCTGGGCCAGCACTTGGAAAAACTATGATTTTTCCCATCATGTTCCACTTCCTCATCATATCCTATTGCAACTGCCTAATTCATTCATCAACTTTATGAACCAAGAAACATTGTTCACAAAGCTCTGAGCAGTTTACAATTCTGCTGAATGAACTACATGGCAAAAAGAGAAGAACAGTAACCCCTGCAGTCAAATGGTCACAAGAAGTAGTAATGAGGAACCTGTATACCACAGGAAGAAACACATATTTTAAACCACTAGTCCAGACACAGAGGTAGAGGGCTAACGGGGAAAACAGGCCTGAACAAGGAATAGGGCTGATGCAGAGACAAGCAGGTTAGGGATCAGAGCTGAAGCGCATTTAAAAGTTCCAGTAAGCGTGAACCAGGATTTAGGGCACCATGAAACAGACTCCAGGTACAGGCCCCACCTGCCCATAGCTAATGACTTCCCTCCTGAGATATAATGGATTCTTCAGTTGCTGTATCTTGAAATATTACTAGAAATAACCTATACAGATTAAATAGAATCTGAAGCCAGGCATTTTACCTAAATACAAATATATACAATTTTATCATTATTAATTTTCCCATGATTCTTAAAAAAAGTGTGAAAATCCCAATGAAACATCTAGAGAGAGAGAGAGAGAGGAAAAAGGGATTTATGATTTATTAGTAGATGAAGTCCCTTTACCTGTTCTGCTGCTTAAGTACATTGTTAGGGTAATAATGTAAAATGTACAACCAAGAGAACATACCTTAGAAATGATGCTCTCTTAAAATATGTGGAAACAAAAAATACTCAAGGTCTTTTAAGTGACCAAAAGACTATTTCACTGAACTACTTTCACAAGTTTCTGAACACCATACTTACGTCTGTGTGATAACCCCTACACTTTTGTCTAATATTAAGAGGTTCTCTGAGTAGAGACCTCAAGCACTCAAAACCGCATTATTGCATTGTAAGTCTTGCAAAGAAAATGGCAGAGCATAGTTGATTCTTTTATTCTACACATTTTAAGCCAGGCTAACACATGCAAAGGTACTACAGTGTGTGAAAGCAATAAACATACATTCAAGTAAAGCAGGAATTAACACACAGTAACACCACAATACTACAGCAAGCCAGAAATAGAATTAAAGCAATAAACCACACAGCTTAAAACTCTACAGGGTAACACCATTAATGATGAATAGAAATAAAAGGCATGAAATAAAAAATATGTAGCTAGATTCACTAAAATGTGCTGCCATGTTTCTGCACCCTAACATGCATTAATGTGTGTTATTTACTGCGGGTCCCCCATTTTATGAATGGAGTTAGCGTGTGCTAACACAGCAGTGAACTTTAGTAAATTTAGCCCACTGGTTGACTTTGGCATTTCTTATTTATCTTCCGTGATGCAATTTTACGGGACTGTTGTGTTTTAGTACCACATTAAAATGGTATGGCAACAGCGGGTTAGTTGAAATTTTGATTCTTGCATTATTGTTTACAGTGATTTTAATTTTTGTTTTCAGAGAATGTAGAGAGTCCTCAACTGCTGGTGACATTTTATTATTTCAGATCCCACCCACATCTTTCTCTGCTCCTGTTATATAGATTGTTACTGATTTCCATGCTGATTTACCCAATTAGGCAGAGCAGACCTCATCTTCAATCAGACTCTGCCTATATCCCAACTCTGAGATTCTCAAGAGGCTTCATGCCTTGCAGGTGGCCCCACTATTAATTCAAAGACTATCCCTCCCTCGTCTGCTATTTTTCGGTCTTTGAGCTTCGAGGAGCAGGGATCGTGTATTGTGTGTGTCTGGGAGCACTACACTAAAAGCAATAACAATAACTTACTAAGTGGGTTCCTTTTACTGCATGGTCATGTGTGCCTGGGGTCTTTTTACCCGCTGCAGTAAAAAGGGCCTTGGCATTGTGGGAAAAACACACTTGCCTGCTAGAGCTGCTCCACAATGTACAGCACATTGCTGCAGTGCTTGAGAGTCCTCATCAAAAATACCAACTGACTTACCTACAGGATTTTAAATATAGTCCTTACAGGTATGCAGGACCCAATGCAAGGGCTAATGGTGATGGGGCTAATAGTGATCACAATCCAATCAAATTTATCATCACTAAAATAAAAACGTTAAAAAAAACTTCTTTTTAAAAAGGGCGACTATGATAAAATGAGGACATTTGTTTTAAATTTAAAAAAAAAAAAAAGAACAGATCTAACTGCTGACTACTACAAAATGATATACAATCTGTGTTCAGGCAGCATGATTTCAGAAAGTAAATGGATAAGCCATTTTAAACATGCACTTAAGCAAGACTTTTTGCAATTTTGCATTACTACATAGTAACATAGTAGATGACGGCAGAAAAAGACCTGCACGGTCCATCCAGTCTGCCCAACAAGATAAACTCATATGTGGTACTTTTTGTGTATACCCTACTTTGATTTGTACCTGTCCTCTTCAGGGCACAGACCGTATAAGTCTGCCCAGCACTATCCCCGCCTCCCAACCACCAGCCCCGCCTCCTACCACATGGACCTTGTATTCTGTTATCCAAGACCAGCTTGATGAAAGCTATGGAAATATTTGCCATGTTCTGCCCTATTGCCAACATTGAGTAGCCTCTTTAAGGACTAGATTTACTAAACTGTGCTAATGTGTTACTTTGCATTTAATATGCATTGATGCGATTAAAGTAACTAATAAATAGGCCCCACTGACAATCATGGGGCTTGCATCAATAATGTGCATTACAAACTTTAGTCCTAAGCATGCTCATTGGAGATTAATCTGATCTCAGCAGCAGATAATGCAAATATCAAACTATGAACAATATAATTCCAACATCTTCAAGGTCAGAAGGTCAGAAATCTGATACATGTCATATGGATGGCGATAAAGATCACCACTCTGTTTTAGAGGTTAGGTATTTTGGTGGACATGGAAGGTCTTATCGTCAAATGAGTTTTCTCACCTTGTGCTTCAGGGAAAACATTTTGAGGCCAAGGCCCATAATAACCTGCATCTGGAAATCTGAGCACAGCCAGTAACAGAAAATAAAGAAGAATTACCAAAGCCTTACATCAGATCATATTAAATAAATTACAGTTTTGCAAAGTGGAAGTAAAGCTGCAAATTGAAGATCAATTACTGTTTTTATTTGGCATGCAAAAAGCAGACACCAAATGTTTCTACAACTGCATTTCCCGTGTGGTTTTGAATTGCAGCTACAATAACATTTTACAATTTATTGAAAGAAGGTAAAGAAAAAAAAATCAGAACAACATGCATGGATAACACATTTCTACAGATTTCTATACTCACCACTTCTATCATCAACCTCAAAGGACTCCTGTATTTTTATACCCTCTAGCTCATATTCTCTTTCAGTTCTGTCCTCCTCAGTGGGAATAAGAGTATTTTCCTCTCCTTTATCCACTGTACCATTTTCTATCAACCTTAGATTATAAGTTTCCCCTCTGGTTCCATCTGACCCCAGCTGCCACTCCCGAAGATCCTTCATCGGCACATCTTCAACCAACATCGTTTTTTCTGTGGTTACCTCAGGTTCCTCTTCTTCTATACTGTCTGAATCCTGTCTTTGTGAGTTTTCATCTGTCGATTCCATGCTATTAATCTGGGCTTCTCTTTCTGCATCACTACATAACTCAGGCTGCTTTTCATAGTCTTTGTGTGTTGCTTTGTTGGACGTCCCTTTGGCGTTGTCTTCCAGGTTCTCCACTTCAGACTCATCACCACTGGTGCTACTATATAATGTACTGCAGGATGAAGAGGTTGATCTTTTCTTCCTATCTACAAATATTAAAAATAAATTCACTACCTTATTTTCTGGTAAGCATATTTATATATTATTTTGTTTTGTTTGTTATTTTGCACAAATTGTAGAGTCATATCACATTTCAGATTACAGGAAGTATCTGTAAATACTATGCAGACTTTTGCAAAATGGATTATATGACAGTCTATGATAAGAGTGCTAGGCTGTAAGTCACTCCAGCACAGCGTAACACTTATGCTATAGTGAAAGTTTATCCCGGACCTTTATAATAAAATACAGTAATATTTTGCAGTTACGGTGTGGGAAATTACAGCACAGAGACTGTAAAGGCTCTATGTTAACAGTAGGGGGTGATCTCAGCATCTGCTCATGTAATTACTGCAGAAGAAAAGTATTAACTGCATGGTAAAAACAGTGACAGATAACAAAGATGCACTAACTGCCTCCTGCTGGACTGCATGGAAAGGGGGAGGAGACATGGCTACAGGGTTGCCAAGAGGGGGGGGGGGGCAAAATTCCACGGGACCAGCCTTCAAGGGGGGTCCCAGCACTGGCAAGCTTCTTCTTGCCTGTCTGCTTCTGGGTCTCACTGCTCCTGTGTGCCAGGACCCAGATGACTGTACTAACACAATAACCAGGGTTACCTGGGTTATCGCGTTAATGCAATCATCCAGGTCATAGCACACAGGAGCAGGAGACGACAGACCATGGGAGGAGCAGCCAGACACAGGAAGGGGTTGAGCGGGAGCAGTGGCCTGAATGTAAAGGGTGGCCCAAGGGGGGGGGGGGCAGTCAGTGGTCCTTCCCCAGGCCTGGCTGTGTCTCTCGGTGGCCCTGTGTGGCTACACAGACCTCAATGCCTTGCTCTTTTCCGCGTTGTGTAGGCAGTAAACTGCACTTAGCAGGCTTTCACTTGTCCTTTCCCCTCCACTCCTACGGCACAGCTATTCCCTGTCCCCTCTCCCTTCCTCTCCTCCCCTATGGTGCAGGAACTCTATGTTCCCCCCTCCTCTTCCCCCATATGGCCCAGCAGCTGTGTCTATTATTGCCCCCCCCCCCCAAAAAAAAAAGAAAATTGCAGCTTCGACGTTCAGCAGGGCAGCAGCTCAGAGGGTAAGGCAGCCTGGCAGTAAGAGATGCATCTACACAACCTGGGAAGGAGCAGGGCATTGGGACCTGTGTAGCTACATCTTCTGCTGCCAGAAGTCTCATGAGACTGCTGCTAACTGCAGTAGTCTTGCAAGATTACCGCGGGAACTTGAGGCAGCCATTTTAGCTATGGAGACTGGACAGGCTGGAGCGTAGGAGGATCACCACTGGACCACCGGGGCAGTAAAGTAGGCCCAGGGAGGGAGCCTACGGTGGGTCCAGTACGGGGGTGTTCGTCTTACAAGGAGGGAGAGTGTTTACAGTTTTGGGGGGGGGGGGGGCTGAGTCGACCACAGCAGGACACCTCGGAAATAGGAAGGGGATAGTAGTGTTGGTTATCGGGTAGGGTGGGGACTCAAATATAAACAGAGACCCTAAAGTATATATAGTATGTGTATTTTTGCAGTTTACTGAATTGCTTCATTTTTTTCTGACTAGTGTAAAAATCTACCCTTTTCATTTCGTATCAGTGAATTCTTACAGCACATTATGCTTTCCTGACAGAAGATTGAAAAATAAAGTATTTTGGATGCCCAGGTGTACATATGGGAACTCAATCATTAGTCAGATTACCTTTGCTGTTAATTTCATCTGCAAACAAAAACCGCTGGCCTCCCTTTGCGTATTTTTCAGATGAGGAGTTTTGAAAGCACTATTTATATTCCCTTCAGTCACAGCAAGCAGTTGTCATCCAAACTGGTGCTGACCACTTTTATAGATATCTAGATGGACAACGTGCAGCAGCCCTCAGCCTAACTGCCATTAAACACATAACAGCTGTCCATTAGAGTTTATGAAAGTCAAGGGAAAGTCAATGGAACTTTTAACATAATGAGAATGGATGCCGTTCTCTCAAAATTCAAAATGTCCGCCTCTCATTTCAGGACTACTGCCTTCTCTTTCTGTGAGAATATCAGCCAGCTTCATTTCCAAACTCTATACCTCCTGTGCTTTCATTAATCATCAAGCAGACTGCTTTCATTTAGCTAGAAAGTTGATTTCTCACACAAAACAGAGAAGCAAAAAACCCACTTGCTGGATAATACCTACATAAAAAAAAAAGACACATACCCCCACAAATACATGTACTTACAAGAAATTTCTTAAACAATATTTCTTGTGTGCAGGAAATCCCCCCCCCCCCCACACACACACAAATATGGGCATATACAACAGAAGAGTAGCCATACTGGGTCAGACCAATGGTCTATCTAGCCCAGTATCCTGTTTTCAACAGTAACCAATACAGGTCACAAGTACCTGGCAGAAACTCAAATCGTGGGAACATTCAATGCTACAAATCCCAGCTTATTAACCTAGGCACGTCCCAAGGGCTCTGCAGGTGGTGCAACTGCACAGGACACAAGGGACATGGGGGATGCAAAAATCGCTCCTCATCATCGCCCTTCCAGTGACTGTGGCGTAGTGGGTGAGGTGGGGGCATTTTGCACAGGGCACAATTCGTATGTAATGATCTCAAGGTGGCCAAACAGGTAGAAAAGGTGATGGTGACAGCTAGGATGCCTGGGTGCAGAGGAGAGGAGTGGCCAGCAAGAAAAAGGAGGTGATAATAAGTCTCTGGTGAGACCTAATTTAGAGTACAGTACTGTGTACAGCTCTGGAAACCACACCTTCTAAAAAGATATAAACAGGATGGAGTTGGTCCAGAGGGCGGCTACTAAAATGGTCAGTGGTCTTTGTCATAAAATGTATGGGGGACAGACTAAGATCTCAATCCTCCCGATAGTCAAAGCTATTTAACTGGCCAGACACGGCCACTCGCCAGTTAAATAGCATATTGACACCTAACCACAGATATTCAGTGGAATATAACCGGTTAGGGTTAGCAGCTAGCCACTAACTGGCTATATCAGGCAACATAGCCAGTTAGGCGCCGATATTCAGAGCTTAACCATCTATGTTCAGTGGTGAAAACAGGCCACATAAATAGCAGGCCTGTCTTTAACTGCTAAAAGGTTAACCAGTTAGCGCTGATTATCAACTTAACTGGTTAACTTTTTAGAGGTTAAAAAACCTTGGATATTGAATGCCAGTCACCGGAAATGGCCCGGCATTGAATATCCGGGTTTAACACCGGCAACAGACAGCAAAAGCACTTCCCATCACCAGCTGAATATTGGGCCCAATATGTATACTTTGGAAGAAAGGTAGGGAGGGGAGATATGATAGAAACCTTTAAATAGCTCCATAGTATAAATACACAGGAGGTGAGTTTCTTTCAATGGAAAGGAGGCTCTAGAATGAGGGAGTATAAGATGAAATAAAAGGAGACGGACTCAGGAGTAACCTAAGGAAGTACTTCACCAAAAGCGTGGTGAATTCATGGAACAGCTTCCTGGCGATCAAGACTCTTATCAGAATTCAAGCAAGCTTGGGACAAGTACGTAGTAAAATGAAGGCAGATAAAGGCCATATGGCCTACGTAGTTTGCCCACCCATGCCATCTACCATCCCTTCCTCTCCCTAAGACATCCTATGTTTCTATGTAATTCTGGCTCAGGATGCTCCTGGATTAACCCAACATGGCTGTGTTTTGGATGACTCCTCTCATCAACAGTAATTAATGCTCGCCTCCGTACAGGCCCACAATTCTAAAACAATGTCCAAAGACTTAGCAGATTAGAATACCCTAAATTTAGGGCTTCTATTCTTAAGTGTTTATGAATTTAATACTTCTGTGTCTATTTCCAGCTAATCAGTTTTATTGGTGTTTTTATGGTACGGATGCCTTGCGGTATCAAATATATACATTTGTGCAGCTGAAGAGTTGTTGGCACAGTAAATGCACAAGCAGAGAATTCAGGATTCAAGGAAGGCAAGGGGTGGAGGGGGGAGAGTACTAGAGAAAGTTACTTTTTTCTGGTGTTTATCCATAAACACCTAGAGCCCCATTAACTAAGATGCGCTAGTGTCTTTAGCGTGTGCTAAAAATTTGCACGTGCTAACCATGTAGACACGCATAGGAATATTATGGGCACTCGCAAAAATGCTAACGCACCTGTAGCGTTTCTTGGTAAACAGGCCCCTAGTTTACTTTTTCTTTCATCTAAAATTAGTAGCCTCACCTATATGCCAGAAACCTATTACTAGAAATATTTTATTTGTTTTTATGAAACTTTCACTATTTGTATACTAAAATAAATCTGATATCAATATAGCTATTGGAGTTTGTATATAATTTAAGAAATTCCTTGTAGTAAGTTTATTTGTGGGTTGAAGTGGATTCCTCAACATTGCCTGAACCCAGCACTTCTTACCACAGTGGAAGGTTTGATAAAATGCTTACGTGGAATGTATTAAGTCATCATGTGTTATGAATACCAGGCCATTCAGCTGTGGGTATTTCTGCAACCAATTACTGGCAAACAAAACCACATTCACAAAAGATACGTGGATGACAAACAGAAAGGAGCAAGGAAGGCTGCTTAGTCTCTAATCAGTTTTAACTAGATGTTTTGATATGCATTATAAACAGCAACAAAAGAGGGGTGGAGAGAAAAGAAGTCAAGTGATGTGCAATCCAGAAGCAGCCTTTATTAGGATTGACAGGACATGGTCACCATGTTTCAGCTAGACAGCCTGCATCAGGAGTCTATTGAGATGGAAAGAGTTGAATAAATGATAAAAACACATATTCACAGAAAAGGTAGAACACTGGAATGCAAAGACAATTCAAGTATGACAGAAAGCTATTTCGGCAGTAATCTTAGCGTGACAGCTGTGGATTTCCCTTCTTTTGGAGTTTGATATGCAATATACCACTTAGCAAATATTTCAATAGTGTACATAAATAACATTGGGCCTCGTGTACTGTTCCTCCTCCATGGACAAAGAACGAGAAAGAAACCTTAGTAAATCAGGCCCATTTGTCTGGAATTTATACATACACACCTGTGGTTTAGCTAAATTTCATGATAAGTACATGGAGGGAGACAGAGAGCTGAACCAACTCAAGAGGGAGGCAGGCCCAGGGAAAAATCAAATCTGCCCTAGCCCCTTCCCCAGCACCATCCTCCCCCTAGTTGGGACCTTCTTGGTACCCCTCCTCCTTCCTTCAGGATAGCAGCACTTCTGAATCTGCTATATTGACCCTGAAATCGAACTTCAACACAGGCAGATGATGGCATATTGGCCAGTCCACTGGAAACTGCTGACACATTGGGCTCCTGAAAACATGGGGCCGTTTAGAGACAGCCACAAACAAATCTGTAATATAAGTGCTTTTGTGATGGCACCTTCAGTTTGAGTCACACTGTTCACATTTGCGATAATCAAAATGACTATATTAGCACACAATCTGTACCATTAACCAAAGCAAATTAGGAAGCCTTATACTAAGCCATTTCCCAGCACCATATTAAAGAAATCAATATAATTGGCATGAATTTTTGAGAAAGATGTTTAAAAAAGAATTTTGGCAAAGCTTGTGTAGACAAACAAAAAGATATCCACAGGCTGGAAAATATAGCAAGTTGCATACCTTGTTCCCAGGTGATCTTGAAATTTGGTAAATTAAAAGCAGCTGAAAGTGTCCACCTTACCTGTCACCTCAAGCTAATTAGTGTCTGAATTATTATCTTGATGAGGCAGGATTGCTGGAAAGCGCTAAAACAAACAGAGCCTCCTCAATGACTTTTGTGTTGCCCCCAGTGGCGTGCCTATGGGGGGGGGGGCGGTCCGCCCCGGGTGCACGCCGTTGGGGGGGTGCCGCGCGCCTGTCCACTACGTTCGTTCTGTGCTCCCTCTGCCCCGGAACAGGTTACTTCCTGTTCTGGGGCAGAGGGAGCATGGAAGCGAATGAAGCGGACAGGCACGCGGCCCCCCCCCCCCAGCGGCGTGCACCCGGGGGAGGGGGTTCCTTCGCCGGGGGGGGGGGGGTGTCTTTTCACCGGGGGGGGGGGGGTCGCACTGCACCCGGGGGGGGGGGGGCGCATCGGCGATCCGCCCGGGTGTCAGCCCCCCTAGGAACGCCACTGGTTGCCCCTATGTATCTCTAAATCATAACCATATTCCTGTGGACAAATGCGTTCAAACGAGCACAACTTAATCCAATCTAATATGCAGCATGCTCTTTATTCAGAAGCACCACTGATCAAACCTCATGCAATGGAATCCTAGATGATCACTGATTTTCTGAGTTACCTAATTTAGGGGTCCTTTTACCAAAGGCACTCTGAAAAATGGCCTGCGGTACTGTAGACGCATGTTTTGGGCATGCGCAGAATCATTTTTCAGCGTAGCAGTAAAAAAATGCCTTTTTAACATTTTTGCCGAAAATGGACGTGGGGCAAAACGAAAATTGCCGCGCATCCATTTTGGGTCTGAGACCTTACCGTCAGCCATTCACCTAGCGGTGAAGTCTCATGTAGTAACTGGGCGGTAAAGACCTTCGCGTGTCAAATGCCACTTGGCACGCGTCTGATACGTGGGTCTGAAAATAAAAATTATTTTGCGGATGTGCGTATCGGATGCATGCCAAAAATGAAATTACCACAACAGCCACATGATAGGTGGGCAGTAACTCTATTTTGGCAGTCATTGGGCACACGTAGACGCTTACGCGGCTTAGTAAAAGGGCCCCTTATTCTTTCACCACAGTTGAACAAATCAAAAATCAAGTCTCTGATTATTGCAGTGGATTTGGTGCACACATGCTTTTCAAACCTGATTTCTTTTTCTGATGAGTTTTTAGCTTTCTATAATAATATCTTTGGATCTTTCTTGCAGCTATAACTTTCGCTCCATCAGTTGCTTTACCGTTGCCTAATCCATATAGAAATACAAATAGAGGAGGTGAAAGGACCATATGGAAACTTACTTTACAAAATGAGCATAGATGTGTGCTGGGTGGGGGTCTATTTTCAGCCTTACACAGATCTGATTTTCAACCCCCCCCCCCTCCCCAAACACACAGTTTCTTTTGAAAATCTTACAATTCTTGGTGTAGTGAATGTTTTACAAGGTATAAATTTGCATGTGGAAAGCAGGCAGGGTAAAACAATGAGGTGAGGGATTTCAAAATGAAATTCCTGCAAATACTGCTGGAGGCCTGTCCTATAGAGCTGTCATTTGATGTCAAATCTTCAGGCAGGCTGATCCAGTCCTGTTTTACTCCACTACATCCATAGACTAGAAGCATTGCTCTTCTCAAGGAAAGCAATGGGTAAATGAGAATTACGATCTATTCAAGGAATGGAGTAAAACCAGTAGTGGATTAACATCTTCTGAAAATACGGAGCAAGTTGGCATACCTACTGGCTTTTTCTGGGCCCGTGAGGAAAAAGCATGAAAACTGTGAAAATCTGCAGGCTAGTTCCTACATGGAGGGAGGAGGAATGGTAATTTTCATCAAGCAAACATTATCCCCCCCCCCCCCCCATTCTACAACCTGGCACCTATTAGGTACCAACCCTCAGATTCTATATAGCGCGCCTAATGCTCTGTGCTGAAATTCTATAACCACACGCGTAACTTAATTGGCTTAACAAGCTAATCAGAACTGATAACAGGTCATAATGAGCACTAATTGACAAATAATTCGAATTTACGTGTACAACTTGCTAAACGTACTTTGTAACGCACTGCACCTAAATTCTAATGTGCGTAACCAAAAAGGGGCGTGGTTATGGGTGGGGCATTCCAAAATTTTACGCATATTGTTACAGAATATGCCCCCCGTGTGCCTAAATCCATGTGACTGTATTTACGCCACGTTTCCCTTGGTGTTAACGGATGCACATAGTTTTAAGGGCTGTGATAGCAACTAAGCGTATTCTATATACCGTGCTTAAAGCCACTTACAGAATATGCTTAGGTTGAAATTTATTCCGTGCGGAGTTTTTAGGCACCATATTTAGAATCTGGCCCAAAATGCGTGCACGGTTTCTAGAACAGTAGCATTTACAAATGTCACAGGTGGCAATAATTGGCGTTTATGCGCATAAGTGCTGGGCACTATTCTATAACGTACATGCCACAGTCACCTAGCATGTAACTGCAAGGGGCGTGTACACATGGGCAGACCAACAGCAGGGCGGCTGAGAGACTGGGCCAGGCCCGGGGCAAGGCCGCCCCCAGGGCCCCACCCCCGAGGTCGCCGCTGCTCCCCCCCCTGAGGCCACCGTGCCGCCGCACCCCTCCGTCCACTACCAGGCTGGGCGCCCTGCATTGAAATCACAGCACTCTCACCTCCGAAAGTGCTGCAGGCAGCAGCAGATCGCCTCCCTTCGGGCCTCCTTCCCTCCCTGCGTCCCGCCCTCGCGGAAGTTACATCAGACGAGGGCGGGACACAGGGAGGGAAGGAGGAGGCCTGAAGGGAGGTGATGTGCTGTTGCCTGTAGCGCTTTCACACGGAGGTGAGAGGCGCTGTGATTTCAATGCAGGAGGCCCGGCCCAGTGGCGGATGGAGGGGGGCGGCGCCTTGGGAATTTTGTCCCCCCTGCCCCCCCTCTCGGCAGCACTGACCAACAGCATGTAGCTAAGTGATGCATGTAACGTCTAGAATGCCATCAGTTGCATGTCTTGCATGCTGCACTTAAGCACATCAGCTTATAGCAGCTGCTGCCATAAGTTGGTGCACCTATATTTTGGCACACCAAAGTGGCTTTGCTAGTATTCTATAATGGTTTAGGAGTGCCCAGAAGCCATTATGGAACTGGCGTCCAGGGCTATATTCTAGAAATGGCATTGAAAAAATTGCAGAGCGCTGTTCTATAAGTCGTGCCTAAAGGCAGACATGGTTTATAGAATAGAGCTTAAGTCTCGGGGGGGGGGGGGGGGTCATGCTTAAATTTAGGCGCGTCCATTTGCATCAACAAAAACGTGGTACAAATTGACCATGCCTAAATTTAGGCATGGAGCCCCCTTATTCTATAATTGCGCACATAACCAAAAACCACACCCATGATCCACCCCAAACCGTCTATGATCCTCCCATTTCCATACCCCCTTTTTCAGGACATGTGTAAAATTTAGGCATGGATCACGCACCTAAATTTACACACATACATCTTAACTGATTCCAATCAGCAACAATAAAAGCATGTTAAAAAGCCAATTATTGGCGCTAATTGGCTAATTATTCAATTAAGATGACCTTGCCTAAATTTGCAATCACAACTGAAAAGTGTCCTTTATAGAATTAGAGGGTGGGTGTGACCAATTGTGGCACCTACATTTTGAGGGCAATTTGATAAAATGATGCCTGGTAGGACCCTATTCCTATTAAAGGAAAGTAGACACCTATGTCCCTTTTAGAATATTAACCTAAGGTCCTTTTACTAATGCACGACAAAAAATGGCCTGCACTGGTGTAGGTGCATGTATTGGACATACGCTGGTTCATTTTTCAGCGCGCCTGGATAAAAGGCCTTTGTTTTGTGGACGAAAATGGATGTAAACATAGTAGATGACGGCAGAAAAATTAAAACCAGTGCGTGTCCATTTTTGGCCTGAGACCTTGACTTAGCAATTAAGCTCTCACACGTTAACCAGGCAGTCACTGTCAGCGCGTGTACACTGCCGATTATCGCCACGACGAAGAAAATATTTTCTGCTGTGCATTTTGGACATACGTCAAAAATAGAATTACCGCCCGGGGCACACAGTAGCTGGGCGGTAGTTCCAATCTGATGTGCGTTAGACACGTGTAGGCACCTACACACCTTAGTAAAAGGACCCCCTGACCAGGTATATGCATGCTTAAAAGTTAGGTACAAGCATGTATGCCAGCTATAGAGTTAATTGCTGCAGATATGTGCTTAACTTGCAGTATTCTATAAGTTACACACATAACTTTGAGCCCTGCTCAAGCACTACTCACCTGTATATCCCCCTTGCAAATATGTGTTCATTAAATTAGGCAGGTATTAACAGAATAGCACAAGCAGAATTTTGGCAGTTATGTGCATATATATGTGTGTGTGTGTGTGTAAATGTCATTATTCTAAACAATTACACTCAAACTGGTATGTAAATGTGAGCATGTATAATATGCACTTAGAAGTTCGTTTTATAAGTGTTCCAATGTTGCATTCTATAACAGCATCTGGGCGCCCAGATTCCATCATAGAATGCAGCGTAACCCAGTATCAGTGTACCCATATGTATGCACCATGGTTGCACCAGCCATAGATCTGGAATAACTGTGTCGAGTCAATGTGACAAGGGCATGCTTTACTTACAGTATTCTGTAAATCAGGAGTGTACGTGGAAGTCCCGCCCATGGCTGCACCCCTTTGCACTTACACACCATGTCAATAGCTGACACTTACCCGCAACCGTGCTGGGTTTCTGTACACATGTGCAAGTGGTGTGTAAATGCAGGAGACCATTTATAGAACTGCCCTTTAAATGAAAAGGTGTTTTCTGGGGGGGGAGGCACACACATTAGGGACAGCTGTTTCAGATGAAATGTCATCTGCCAAAAAATACTGCACACTCTTGTGCAAAGACCATGCACTGGAGAGGAATTTGCCCGTGCTCCACCCATGTATACACCTCCCTGCAGTGCAATAAGGCACTACGTTATCGAGTAATGTCTAGTGCATATTACCTGCAGAGAGTGCACGTTCTAGATAACATTTATTCTGGATTAAAAACAAAAAAAATGACACAAAATACACACAGATATACTCAAATTCACATACACCTACTCTGCCTTATCATGGTTTATGTTTTATTTAAAACTTTTTATACCCCCTTAATCGATAGCGCAGTTTTCCAATAATTGTACACTGCATTGACTTGATCGATAGTCAAGTCAGTGCAGTGTACAATTATTGGAAAAGCCACGAATAAATCATACTTGCTATGTGCAACACACACACACTCAGGGTTGCCGAAAGGGTGGAGCAAGAGGGTAAAATTTCCCAGGTCCGGCCTCCAAGGGGGGACCGGGCCTGGCGTTGGCATGCTTCTTCCTGCCTGCTTCCAGGTCTGTCCTCTCCTGCGTGCCGACGCCCACGACCCGGATGATTACATTAACGCAATATCGCGCTAATGCAATCATGCAGGTCCTGACTCCCGACGCACAGGAGAACTGGAGCAGGAGAGGACACGGAGAGAGAGCAGCACAGCAGAGGCAGAAGGGGGCGGCAGCACGAGGGGGCACACACACACACGAGGCAGTCCAGTCCTGCCCCAGGCCCAGCTGTGTCTGTCAGCGGCCCTGCACACACGGTATACATAGACAGGGCTGACCCTTTACAGTACATTATGATTAATCAATTTTATTTCTATTAAAAGTAGAATAAGAAAATAAATTAACCTTGTTTATCTTCCTGCTCGGATTCACTATCAGAGTATCTGTCACTCTTGTCTTTCTCGCTAACGTCAGATGCCTCCGATGCTCTCTGTGACAAGATTTTACTTTCCGTTTTTTGGTCCAAACCATCTTTTTCATCACCAGAGACGAGATCTGACATTCCATCCCTTTGTTCGTCAACCTGTCCTCTATCATCAGTTTTCTCATCTAGCTTTTCTTCATATGCTTCAAAATCTTCCTCATATTCTTAAAGAAAAAAGAGAGAAAAACATTCTACAATACATAATGCTAGATTTGAAATAACAGTAACTTGTTTTTGGGTCATCAGTTTCTTACACACCACAGGTTGGTTTGTCCTCCATTGATAAAGGATACACCTTGCAGTGCGTACACATATGCTATGCTGATGTAAAAACGAGTCTAGACTATGCGTATACTAGCTTGGTAAATAGTTTGATTGGGACATTAGAGATTATAGTGGCGTGGAGGAGTAGCCTAGTGGTTAAAGCACCAGTCTCGACATCCACAGGGGGCCGGCTAAATTTGGTCGCATCTATTTAGGCTACCTTTTACTTGGTGTAAATAACGACACCTAAATTAGGTGCAGATTGGATGTATTCTATAATAATGTGCATAGATTTTAGAAATGTGTACGCCCTGCCCATGGCCACACCCCCTTTTCAACTATGCAACTTAGAATTTAGATTGTTCCTGATCTTGGGCAAGTCAGTTAACTCTCCATTGCCTCGGGTACAAAATTAGATTGTGAGCTCATCAAGGACAGAGGAAATACCCAGTGTACCGGAATATAACTCACCTTGAACTACTACTGATAAAGGTGTGAGCAAAATCTAAATAAATAAAATACCGAACTTCTACATCTTTTCATTCTTGTTAAAAATATACAGATATACAGTGTGACATACTGGCCATTCAAATTTACAAGGTAATTTTATAAAAAATACAAAAAAAAAGTTTTTAAAAAAGCCTTTTGCTAATTGCATGGTCATGTATGCCTGTATAAGAAAATGTTTCATTCAATGTGGAAACTTAAACATGTAAAACCTTTCTTCTCGAGGGAAATTTTCCATAATCTAATACAATCAATGGTACAAAGCCACGCTGACTATTGCAATGGAATCTATGCGGGATGTAAAGAACAACTCATAAAGAAACTCCAGACAGCCCAAAACACAGCAGCCAGGTTGATATTTGGTAAAACACGATTCCAAAGTGTCACACTCCTCCGTGAAAAACTGCACTGGCTTCCAATCAAAGAACATATCACCTTCAAAACCTGCACCCTGGTCCACAAAATCATCTACAGTGAAGTCCAAGGTTACATGACTGACTGACTTAATTGATCTCCCAACCAGAAATCGAACCAGTTCATCTCGGACTTACCTGAATCTCCACTACCCAATTTGCAAAGGACTCAAATACAAAACAACCTATGCGTCCAACTTCTCCTACATAAGCACACGACTATGGAACGCACTGCCAAAAGCTGTGAAAACAATCTACGGCCATCTAAACTTCAGGAAATCACTAAAGACCTACCTGTTCGGAAAGGCATACCCTACCGACCCAACATAAATGCCTCAACTCTGCAACACATCAATACCAACAATCGTATTGGACATTATCTACCCCTTCCTATCTTCAACTCATAATGTGCCAGAATCTTACCTACCCTATTGACCCTAACACAGTGTTTTTTTTGTAGAAAAAAAGGTGCCGGTACACATTATGAGCGGGGTCACCACATATGGCTCCACCCCTATGATAGCCACACCCTTATTCCAGCTATGGCGCATATAAACAGACATCATTGAAAATATACTAGTATAGGAGAAAAACAATAACTTGTGATTTTTTTTTCATTATAAATCATTTCTGTAAGATGTTACAGCTCCAGTACACCCAGTGCAAAGTAAGACAACAGATGTAAATTCTCAAATTGGACAAATTCCAAACACTAAAATAAAAATAAAATGATTTTTTCTACCTTTGTCGTCTGGTGACTGTTTTCTATCCATACTGGTCCAAGTGTCTGATTCTGCTGCTCTCTATCTGTTCTCTTAACTCTGTTTCCAGGGCTTCCTTTCCATTTATTTCTTTACTTTCCTCCTTTATTCTTCCATGTACAGCATTTCTCCTCTCTCCCCGCCAACCCCTCCATCCATCCATGTCCAGCAGTTCTCCTCTATCTCCTGCTCTGCTCTCCTCTCCATCCATTTCCAGCATTTCTCCTTCCTCTCCTGCCATCTCATCCATGTGCATCTCCTTCCTATCGTCCCTCCCCTCCATCCATGTCCAGCATGTCTCCTCTCTCACCTGCCCTCCACTCCCATGTCCAGTGATTCTCCTCTCTCCCCTGCCCTCCCCTCCTCTCCAAGTCCAGCAATTCTCTCTTCCCTGCCTTCCCCTTCCATCCATGTCCAGCAATTCTCTATTCTCCTCTCTCCCCTGCCCAGCAATTCTCCATTCTCCTCTCTCCCCTGCCCTGCCATCCCATCCAATCCATGTCCAGAATGATTCTCCTCTCTCCCCTCCCCTCCATGTCCAGCGATTATCCTCTCTCCCCTGCACTCCTCTCCTATCTCCTCCTATCCAAGTCCAGCAATTCTCTCTTCCCTGCCTTCTCCTCCCATCCACGTCCAGCAATTCTCCATTGTCCTCTCCCCTGCCCTCCCATCCCATCCCATCCAATCCATGTCCAGAATGATTCTCCTCCCTCCCCTCCATTTCCTTTTGCCCCCTATCCTTCCCCTCCCTTCTATGTCCAGTGACTCGCCCCAGCCTCCACCTGCCCCCGAGATCATTCAAACCTCAGCCCCACTTGCCCCCACACACACACCCCCAACCCCACTTGCCCACATACACACACCCCAGCCCCACTTGCTCACACACACCCCCAGCTCCACTTGCCCACCCTCCCCTGCCCGCTCCCTTCCGTTTGCTCCTGGCTGTGTTCCCTGCCTTACAAAACTTTTCTTTTGTACCGAAGTCGCGAACCGGCAGCCTGAAGACTGATGAAAGCAAACAGCAGGCAGGCTCGCCTCGTTGCATCGCTTCGCTTCGTTTCCCTGCATTCTCAGCGCGTCCCGCCCTCGAGAAAAGGAAATGACATCAGAGGAGGGCGGGATGTGCTGAGAATGCAGGGAAACGAAGCGACGCAATGCAAGGAAGGAGGTGAGCCTGCCTGCTGTTTGCTGTCTTCAGTCTTCAGGCTGCCGGTTCGCAACTTCGGTAAAAAAAGAAAAGTTTTACAAGGCAGGGATCACAGGCGGGTGGAAACAGCAGGGAGCGGGCAGGTGAGTTCCTGGACCCAGAAAAAAAGGTGCCGGTATGCTGTACCGGCGCGCACTGGCACAAAAAAAGCACTGCCCTAACATCTAATTGTATTTGTTCCTCTACCGGACTTGGCGAATGCCTTTACGGTACTATGTAAGCCACATTGATACTGCAAATAGGTGGGGAAATGTGGGATACAAATGTAATAAATAAATAAAAGTACACTCCCCTATAAGATCGTGTGTCAAATGTGGGAATTCCCAGGGATGTAGTTTGGCTGGAACGGATACAAGGTACGTGTGTATTTTATAAAATTATATTAGAGTTTCTGATTTTAGATTTTAACCTACAAAACACTGATAACACACCCCTTGTGCAAAAAAATTAAAATGGGTATTTATTACATCAACACTGGCAAAACACCACTTCCCTGAGGACTCTCACCTCTCCTATGGCTTGTTTTGTATCCTGCACTAACGGAGCAATTCTATAAATTAGAACCAAGAAGTAAGCACCACCATCAGGCATGCTAAGCAACAATTCTAGAACTGCTTCTGAACATGCCTACGCCCTTATAAAATACTAGCACTAACCTCTTTGGTATACCAAAAGTTAGATGGAAACTTATGTCAGGTCAATGGCTGGTGTAAGTTGGTACACCTAAGAAGCACCCCACAACGTGTGGAACTGATAGTATTCTATTAGTGACACAAGTTGCTTGGCAACACACCCTAGACACGCCCATGCTCCTTCTTGAATTTACACGCTAAGGGCTAGATTCTATAAAGGCGCCTGAAAAATCTGCAAGGAAAACAAAATTACACCCAAGCGTATTCTCTAAAGTATGCCTAAATTTTATAGAATAGACTTAAATTTCTGTGCTGTGTATATAGAATACGCTGAGTGGCTCGCCCACGTAACTAAATTTGGTTGTGTCTATTTAGGCCACGTTTTTCTTGGTGTAAATCTCAATGCCTAAATTAGGCAGAGATTGGGTGTATTCTGTAATAATGTGCATAGATTTTAGAAATGCTTACGCCCCGCACATGGCCACACCCCCTTTTCAACTATGCGACTTAGAATTTAGGCGCACCACGTTACAAAATACTTAGTGAGTTGTGCGTGTAAATCTCAATAATTGGTTAAGTACCTAATTGCATGTTAATTGGATGTTAACATGCAATTATGTCAACAAGCAATTATCAGCATTAGTTGGCATTAATTGAGATTAAGTGCATTGTTATAGAATACGCTTTAGTTTCCATGCAGATTTTCAGGCGCCATATACAGAATCCAGGGTAAAGGGGAAATTCTATAAATGGGCTGAAAAATGGCCACCAGAAAAGAATTGACGCCAAGTGCTAGTCCAGTGGTTCCCAAACCTGGTCCTGGAGGCACCCCAGCTAGTCAGGTGTTCAGGATATCCACAATGAATATTCATGAGAGCTTTGCATACAGTGGAGGGAGTGAATATTCATTGTGGATATCCTGAAAACCTGACTGGCTGGTGTGCCTCCAGGACCAGGTTTGGGAACCACTGCGCTAGTCTATAAAGGGGCCACACTCTTTACAGAACAGCAACTAGTGCCAAATGTCTGGGCGCCAGACTTTCGCCTACTGAAATCTCATGTACATCCTGGTGCCCAAGTTGGATGCACTGACCCATTATTCTACAACACTGTGCACAATGTTTTGCAAAACCCCTGGCCCGCCCATGCCCCTCCCATGGCCGCACCCTCTTTTGAGTTACACGCTATGGGGTTTAGGTGCCCAGCATTATAGAATAGCACGATGCCGGATTGACACGCAAATCCTAACCGGTGCCAATTAACAAAATAGCATCCAATTATTGATGGTTACCAGCTCATTAGCTAATTAAGTTGCATGTGCATCTTGGAATCCAGGATAAAGCGACTTACACATACCAGTTACAGAGTAGCGCCTACCACTACGTATGTAACCTTCAATTATTGCCACCAGCTTATAGAATTGCTTTTCACATTTGTATCTTTTCAGCACCGACAACTCCTATAAACCTAATATCCACTGTTCCCTCTAAGCTGAGCGGGAGTCCTCCAATTGTATTGCTGCCAGTGGGAGGCAGTGCTTCAATATTATGTCTTCAGTCACTAGAGATAGGCAGGCTCCCTGGAGTCCTGCAGAGTTTGCCTGTCCCTCATTATTGAAAATATGAACGTGAAACAGCACCACCCACTGGCAGGGCTTTAGGTGGAGGACTCCCACTCAGCTTAGAGGGAACAGTGTAAACACACAAATTTTGCCTGATTCAAAGTAGATATAAGTGTTTATATCTACTTTGAATCAGGCAATATTTGTGTGTTTACAATTTCAGCTTATTAGGGATGGCTCTAGAAGTATATTTTATAAAGGAAGATAAATAAGCTCTTGCCTTTGATTACAAAAGAGGCCTCTTTTTGGATAAGCGCCCTGTGTACTTATACTATCAGTGCATTACTTATGTGATCACTTGGTAAGCAATCCATCTGTCCCATGGTAATACAGAGGAAGATAGTTATTTTAGAAGCCTAATTCATTATTTGAATGTGCACAAAACAGCATTTAGACATGTATAATGCTTACACATTTAAATCCCAATTTTAGAACGCTGTGATGTACACTTCTAAATTGCAAATATGTGAATATAGCAAGAAGGCATTGTCTGGGTGTGTTTTGGGTGGTACTAGGGCAGGACTAAAAGATACACCTGCATTCCCCATTTCAGAACGCCCCTGAACACAATACACTTAGGTCAAGTGAAAGTACACACTGACTGGAACTATGAACACAGTTATTCATATACTCCTGGTAAACGTTTTTAGAAGAGACCATTTACATGTGAAAAATCCCTTATAAAATTACCTCTAAAAGTTCAAAAGATGTAAAGATACTGTATAAACCCTGCCTCCCATTTTTTTTGTCATACCATCTTTAGTACTTTCCCCTTGATCATTCTCGCCTTCTGTTTCTTCATTTTCTGCTTCTCCATCTTTCATTGCAGTTTTGTCCTCTATCATCTCTCTATCTGAGCCACAAGATGAGGATGAATCGGATTTTTCTGAAACAGATTTTTCACCGTTCATTTCTTCCTCTTCTTCCCCTTTGCTTACTTTACAAGATTCCTCGTCCATCAACTCAGCTTTGCTTTCTTCGCCTTTTCTCTGTTTTTTAGGTGGAGGAGTGGGTTTTTTATCCAGACCCATTGCAATAATGCACCTACATAAAAACATATCAGATGCAGTATGAAAGAGAGTATTTTCCAAAAAAAAAAAAAAAAAACCACACGCACAACCCCCCCCCCCCCCCCCACTTTACGCATCAGCAGATTCACACACATTCTCTTTGATTTCTATCACAGTACACTGTCAGGTTTCGCCATACCTATAGCAAGGAGAAGCACCTTCCACGCTGACAAAGCGGAAGTATCCATGCTTTCCTCCTAACCTGGCACCTCGGCGGTGTCTGTACTCGCAGCATGAGCTTATTCTGTCCACCTGCAGCCCATTAAGGTAAAAGGTGAGGCTGAAGGGAAACCCACGATGGCGCCTGGAGGTAAACTGAAAAGACTCTGCAATGAAAGAGGAAGGGATCTAATCATACATAGTATAAAACACTCACATCAGTAGTGACAGGGTAGAACTTGCACTCAAATGGTTACTACTGCACAATAGCTTCTGACTTATTAGCTACACTAAATGAAAAATAGGACTCCCAGCCAAACAGGTTTTCTACAGAATAGCACGAAGCTGGATGCACGCGCAAATCCTAATTGGTGCCAATTAGCATCAATAATCAGCTGTTAGCATCCAATTATTGATGGTTACCAGCTCATTAGCTAAGTTCCATGTGCATCTTGGGGACTTAAATAGTTGGGTTGTCTGTTCTCTGTCAGAATGTTTCTGAAATGTGAAAAACTTGTGTAGTTTTGATGCAGCCATCTGTCTGCTACAGGAGTGGTGTATACTTGGTGCTGAGCAGCAGTGAAATACTCTTTAGAGAAAATCCTCAAGATTCATTGAGGATTCCTGTTCATTGTAGATTTCACTTCATTCCCCAGGACACAGCAGTGGTTAGAGTCCCCAGGACGAACAGACGGATGCGGAAATGTTAAAGGAAATCAGGGACGCAAACAAACTGGGCAACACAATAATAATGGGGGATTTCAATTACCCGCATATAGACTGGGTTAATGTAACATCTGTACACGCAAGGGACATAAGATTTCTTGATGAAATCAAGGACAGCTTCATGGAACAGCTAGTTCAGGAGCCGACAAGAGAAGGAAAAATACTAGACTTAGTCCTTAGTGGTGCTCATGATCTAGTGCAGGGGGTAACGGTACGAGGGCCGCTTGATAACAGTGATCATAATATGATCGGTTTTGATATTGGCATTGAAGGAAGTGAAACTAGGAAATCAAGTACGCTAGCGTTTAACTATAGAAAAGGTGATTACGACAAAATGAGAAAAATGGTGAAAAAAAAGACTGAAAGGAGCAGCTCGCAGAGTAAAAAACTTGCGTCAGGCGTGGATGCTGTTTAAAAACACCATCCTGGAGGTTCAGGACAAATATATTCCACGTATTAGAAAAAAGGGAAAAAAGACTAAACGTCAGCCAGCGTGGCTAAACAGTAAGATAAAGGAAGTCATTAGAGCCAAAAAACAATCCTTCAGAAAGTGGAGAAGAGAACCAACTGAAAGTAACAGGATAGATCATAAGGAATGCCAAGCCAAATGCAAAGCGGAGATAAGGAGGGCAAAAAAAGGACTTTGAGAAGAAATTAGCGTTGGAAGCAAAAATACATAGTAAAATTTTTTTTAGATATATTAAAAGCAGGAAACCGGCCAAAGAGTCGGTTGGGCCGCTGGACGAAAATGGTGTTAAAGGGGCGATCAGGGAGGACAAAGCCGTAGCGGAGAAATTAAATGAATTCTTTGCTTCGGTCTTCACCGAGGAGGATTTGGGGGGGGACACCGGTGCCGGAAAGAATATTTGAAGCGGGGGAGTCGGAGAAACTAAACAAATTCTCTGTAACCTTGGAGGATGTAATGGGTCAGTTCAGCAAGCTGAAGAGTAGTAAATCACCGGGACCTGATGGTATTCATCCCAGAGTATTAATAGAACTAAAAAATGAACTTGCGGAGCTACTGTTAGAAATATGCAATCTGTCCCTAAAATCGAGTGTAGTACCGGAAGACTGGAGGGTAGCCAATGTTACTCCGATTTTTAAGAAGGGTTCCAGAGGAGATTCGGGAAATTATAGACCGGTGAGTCTGACGTCGGTGCCGGGCAAGATGGTGGAGGCTATTATTAAGAATAAAATTGCAGAGCATATACAAAAACATGGACTGATGAGACAAAGTCAGCACGGATTTAGTGAAGGGAAGTCTTGCCTCACCAATCTAATGCATTTTTTTGAGGGGGTAAGCAAACATGTGGACAATGGGGAGCCGGTTGATATTGTATATCTGGATTTTCAGAAGGCGTTTGACAAAGTGCCGCACGAAAGACTCCTGAAGAAATTGCAGAGTCATGGAATCGGAGGTAGGGTATTATTATGGATTAAGAACTGGTTGAAAGATAGGAAGCAGAGAGTAGGATTGCGTGGCCAGTATTCTCAGTGGAGGAGGGTAGTTAGTGGGGTCCCGCAGGGGTCTGTGCTGGGTCCGTTGCTTTTTAATGTATTTATAAATGACCTAGAGATGGGAATAACTAGTGAGGTAATTAAATTCGCCGATGACACAAAATTATTCAGGGTCGTCAAGTCGCAGGAGGAATGTGAACGATTACAGGAGGACCTTGCGAGACTGGGAGATTGGGCGTGCAAGTGGCAGATGAAGTTCAATGTTGACAAGTGCAAAGTGATGCATGTGGGTAAGAGGAACCCGAATTATAGCTACGTCTTGCAAGGTTCCGCGTTAGGAGTTACGGATCAAGAAAGGGATCTGGGTGTCGTCGTCGATGATACGCTGAAACCTTCTGCTTAGTGTGCTGCTGCGGCTAGGAAAGCGAATAGAATGTTGGGTGTTATTAGGAAGGGTATGGAGTCCAGGTGTGCGGATGTTATAATGCCGTTGTATCGCTCCATGGTGCGACCGCACCTGGAGTATTGTGTTCAGTACTGGTCTCCGTATCTCAAAAAAGATATAGTAGAATTGGAAAAGGTACAGCGAAGGGCGACGAAAATGATAGTGGGGATGGGACGACTTTCCTATGAAGAGAGGCTGAGAAGGCTAGGGCTTTTTAGCTTGGAGAAGAGACGGCTGAGGGGAGATATGATAGAAGTGTATAAAATAATGAGTGGAATGGATCGGGTGGATGTGAAGCGACTGTTCACGCTATCCAAAAATACTAGGACTAGAGGGCATGAGTTGAAGCTACAGTGTGGTAAATTTAAAACGAATCGGAGAAAATTTTTCTTCACCCAACGTGTAATTAGACTCTGGAATTCGTTGCCGGAGAACGTGGTACGGGCGGTTAGCTTGACGGAGTTTAAAAAGGGGTTAGATAGATTCCTAAAGGACAAGTCCATAGACCGCTATTAAATGGACTTGGAAAAATTCCGCATTTTTAGGTATAACTTGTCTGGAATGTTTTTACGTTTGGGGAGCGTGCCAGGTGCCCTTGACCTGGATTGGCCACTGTCGGTGACAGGATGCTGGGCTAGATGGACCTTTGGTCTTTCCCAGTATGGCACTACTTATGTACTTATGCTCCACACACTGAGCCAAATTCACCAGCACAAAATTTAAGTCTGGAATCAGCATGCGGGGTTGAACACAGAGGGGTCGAACAAGTTTTAAAGGTAGAAAAAACACCGAGTACCTTCATGCTGCCTCCCCCCATATAAATATGTTTTCACTACATCAAACACCCACTTGTCTTAAAAAAACAAATACTCAGAGGGACAAAGAGATTTATCATCAATACAGAACATTCAACACTGTCAATTGACAAAACCAGTTACATAAGGCTAAAGACAAATGGAATCAATAGAACAAGCAAAATCATGTGTAACTAAACGAAACCATACTAAAGTAACAAAACACTCCCACGGAAAAATATGCATACATATAGACCTAGATCTATAGCTAAGTATCTATGAGATGCTGGACAGTTAGTCACTGGGAGCTCAAGAAAACATATGGAAGCTCTGAAAGTGAATGAGTTCATAGTTATTCTGGTAGCAGTAGTGCTTGAGCATCCTGAATTGGCAGGAAATGAGCTAATATTGGAGAAGGGCAGTCTGGGAGATGTAGTGAGGAAGCACCTGGCGTTCTAGACACAGGAGACAGTAAATGAGCACTGGAAGAAACTGGCAGGCTCCTGAAGGCTGAAACAAAAGTCAGACTGTTTCTAGAAGTAGGGTGGGGTGCAAGATGTAACAGGAGCAGCAAAGAGAGGTGTGGATGTACATGGGGTTTAGTTGTCAAATCCTGAAGTGAACTAGGAGCTTGATGGAAAGAATGCAGCGATAGATTTTAAGGAACTCTGTTTCGGGAAGCTGACAGAAGGGCAATGTGTATGCTGTGAAAGGTCTTGATTAGAAGTCATAAGAAGCATTACCTGATAGACTAAAATATCTGCATAAGAAGTCTGTGCTAGGGAAACAATAGATAACCCCACTGCCACTAGAAATACATCTTCCATTGCACTTGTGCCAGAGGACTGAATGTTGGCTGGGAAAGCTACAGACAAGAAGCCAGTGGTGAAGTATTCTCCTGACAGAAAGCTGAAGTCTGTGTTATGCAGAGACAGGACATAACTATGTATGTTAGACCAGCCAAGAGCTGCAGTTAGCAACTGAGAAACTAACGGGGGAAATTAGAGGACATATTAAACCTAGAAGCTGTAGTCTGTATTACAGAAGGTCAGACCAGCTGAGACAGGAAACTTCTGGGTCAATATTCAGTGTGAATTATCCAGGTAGAAGCAGTTCCTGTCCAGTTAACTCACAACGACCAGATCCAGGGCAGATATCCAGTGGCACTTACCTGGAGAGAGCCACTGAATCGGCACAGAATTCCACAGCATTATCTGGGTAGTACCAAGGCAGTCCGGGGGTAGAGAACAGATGGAGACATAAGCTATCTGGGCACTGCCAATACTCAGTGCTGGTGCTTGGTTAACTATAAGGGCAAGTTGGACCGTATACATTGCTGTCCATGTATCTATCCAGGTTCCGGTACCGAACAATCAGTAGCACCCAAATAATTTCCAATAGCTGCCAAAACCCAAAATATTCAGCACCAGTAGCTGGATATGGTCCAGTGTTGAAAATTCAGATATAAATCAGCAAGCGTGAGCCAGCGTAAAAAAAAAACTCTAACCAATTTATTATCTGCTTGGAAATGCGCTTGGGGGTTAAGTTGTGCAATGAAGCTGTATTGATTAGAAGCCCATGATGATGTATACACCTAAAGTTGAAAATAGTGTCCTGCATCATCGCTAAAAAAGGGAACCTTTGCAGAGTTGCTGACCTAGAGGGACTGCCATTTGACATATGGTCCTTGTTCCAGTTAATATCTTTGTCAGTAATATTGTGGAAGTCTGGTAAAGTTTGCCTCCTTGCAGGATGGAGGTGAAAGGGAACAGACTCGGGAGTAATCTAAGGAAACATTTCTTGATGGAAAGGGTGGTGGGTGCAGTTGAATGGACTCTCAGAGGAGGTGTAGAGACAAAGCCTGAATCTGAATTAGGAAATCATGGGACAAGGATAGAGGATTTCTAAGGAAGAGGAAGGAATCATAGAGCCTGAATGTCCCTGTTTTGAAGCCTTATAGAACTAAGATGAATAATGCTAATTTCCTACAAGATTACAGAGTGCGCATGTACCTTATATTTTTGCTAAACTTTTATTTTAAAAAGCAAGAATACAAAGTTACATGATACAGTTAAAAACAGAAATAGCTAGCAAATTCCAAATATTCCAGAAAAGACACCCCTTGTAGTACACAGCCAAGCTGAACACCCTATATCTGCCTGTAGAGCATTTCTTATTATCTCTTTGCACTAGAGGGTTTTGCATGTAATCCTTACCTCCTTCCAGCAGCTTGCCCTTATAGACACATAAATTTTCTCCACCACAGTGCTGCTGAAGAGCTTTTATTTCATCTCTGTTGTCCGTATCATCATGAGACAAATGTACACTTCTTCCTAGATATACCATTTTAATAGTCACATTGCTGTGTACTGAAATTTTATGAAATTTACCCAGATCCTATGAAAGAAGTTAAAAGAATGCATTAATCTACATGATCTCACCATGTGCATACCAGTGGCGTAGCTATGTGGGGCCATGGGGGGCCTGGACCACCGTAGATTTGGCCCTGGACCCCCCCTGCCGATGACCCTCTCGACAACCCCTCCCGCCGCCAACCCTCCCCCTTGCGCCGGAAGAAGAGGACCTCGGCTGGCGGGGATTGGGGTCCCCCGCCAGCAAAGGTAGGCGATGGCGGTGGCGGGGGAGGGTCAAAGTTGGTGGTGGTGGTGGCGGGGGGGGGGAGGGTCGGCGGCGCAAGGGGGGACTAAAATGTTCCCCTTCACCTCGGGCTATGGACCCCCCTCCCGCCGAAGTCTGGCTACGCTCCTGGTACATACACACACACACACACATATCATAGGGCTAGATCAGTAAAAGGTGCTCAAAAATCAGCATGAAAAAACCTCAAAGATGAGTGCCCGTTATAGAACAGTACTGAGTGCCGAATTTGGCGCTCCAGACTTACGCCTTCTGAAGCCAGGAGTAATTCCCGGTGCCCAATGTGTTAGAGAATTGCACGTAGCAAGATGTGCGTGCAAATTCAAATCAGTGCCAATTAGCACCTAATTATTGGCACTAATTGGCTTGTTTGCTAATTTAGTTGGATGCACATCTTGGAACGGTGCCTAATTTTGGGCACCACCATATATAGAATCCAGGGGATGGGAGCTAACTCTATAACAGTGTGCCTATATACAGATATCGAGAAAAGAAGCAGGCGAATGCCTCTACGACAGCAGACAAGAGTAGAGGCTGAACAAGGACGAATCCAACGCTGGAGATATTTGTAACAGTCCCTGCTTTATCTGCATTAATAAAAGACTGTTACACAAATTTTAAAATGGGCTCATTTTCAAAGCACTTAGCCTTCCAAAGTTCCATAGGTTTCTATGGAACTTTGGAAGGCTAAGTGCTTTGAACATATGCTCCGGCGTTGGATTTGTCCTTGTTCAGCCTCTACTCTTGTCTGTTGTTCCTATATACAGATATCAATGGGGCCTGATTGGGGCCTATTTTAGAAAGGAATGCAGGCACCAACTTTCCTTTATAGAATGTGAGTTTAACAGGGTAGACACACGTGTATACACTTAAGTGCAAGCATTTCCACCAATTGTAGGGCTGAAAGGAGTGCTCTCACCTAAGTTATGGTTATACACACATAACTTATTGTGTAAATCTCGCAAGTTAAATGTGTGCCTGCCCATGCTGTGCCCAGACCCCATCTCTGTGTACAACCACCTTCAAACTACATACAATCGAGGTTTATGTGTCTAGTTACAAAACAGGACCTAGGGGGAATTTTTTGGCATGTACATACACTAATGTATTTATATGCTAGTATTTATTATTTATTTAAAATTTTCTAACAAAATCAACATACACAATTAAAATAAAACAAATACACAGATACACAAAATAACACAGTATTCCAGCTGATCAGGAAATATCATCAGTTCCATGCGTGTTCAAATAGGTAAATTTTCAATAATTCAACAAACTGAATCCAACCACTGCACAGTCTGAAGTAACCTGGCAACCTGTTCCAAATTTGAGGTCCTGCTACTGAAAAAGCTGATTTCCATGCGTTGGCATATTGACAAGAAAGCTCTATGACACATGTCAAACATTTCACATTCTCAGATTGCAAAGATCTGGATGGCTGATACTCCTGAATCACATCTTTTAAACATTGAGGAATACAGCTTAAATACAACGCCTGATGAATTATGACTTTTTATTGCACTCTGGAACATTTGGGTAGCCAGTGAAAGGAACGGAGAATGGGAGATACATGATCATATCAAGACACACCTACCAATAACCTGGCAGAAGCATTCTGTATTATTTGCAATGTGTGCATCTTGGATTTTGACAATCCCAAGAACAACAAATTGCAAAAATCAATGCAAGAAATCACCAAACTATTGACCGAAAATCATATTGTGACAACACAGGTTTTAACTTTGCTAGCAAATGAAGCTGGTAAAGCGCTGACTTAACCACATGTAATATTTGATCTTTCATAGACAGTAATGGGTCCAAAAGTACACCCAATACACGCATTTTCTCTTGTACTTATGCACGTAGCCGGTACATAACTGTTAACACCTACATTATGGATTAGAATCAATAAATGGTGCCCAAATTTCTGCACCAAAAAAAATGTGCAGAGCACTATTCTATAAACTGCTCCAAGTTGCAGGGCTGCCGAGAGACTGGGCCGGGCCTGGGGCAAGGCCACCCCCGCCCCTGAGGTCATCACTCCTGCCCCCCCCAGGATGCCGCGTCACAGTCCCCATCTGCCCCCCTCCTTCCGCCACCAGGCCGGGCCCCCTGCATTGAAATCATCACAGCGCCTCACCTGTCACCTCACTCCGTGACTGAAAGCACAGCAGCAGCAGATCGGATTCGCCTCCCTCCGGGCCTTCCCTCCCTGTGTTCCGCCCTCGCGGAAGTTACATCAGACGAGAGCAGGACACATGGAGGGAAAGCCTGAAGGGAGGCAAATCCGATCTGCCGCTGCTGCGTTTTCAGTCATGGAGGTGACAGGTGAGGCGCTGTGATGATTTCAATGCGGGGGGCCTGGCCCGGTGGCGGACGGTTGACGAAGCCGAGGGCGGGTGAGATCGGGGACTGTGGCACCGGGTCCCCCTTGGAGGCCTGGGCAATTTTGTCCCCCCTGCCCTCCCCCTCTCGGCAGCCCTGCCAAGTTGGGGATTGTTTAGAAATTAGCACATATCACCAGGATCTGGCGGGAGGATTTACACCAGAAGCATAGCCAGACCTCAACGTTTGGGAGGTCCAGAGCTCAAAGTGGTATGGAACAGTTTGGCCCTCCTCCCCGCCCCACTGCAACCCCCCACATACCTTAGAAGGGGGTCCCCAACCCCTGCCAGCTGAAGCATTTTTCCAGCGCTGTTTCTGTACATTGCCTGCCCTGCTTCCCCTCACGTAGCATGCATGCTCGGTTTTAGTGAAACAGAGCACGCGCCAATGAAAACCTGGTGTAAATCTCAGTGTGTAGATTTAGGCACACTGGGCCATATTCTATAATTAGGCATCATTTGGAACACCCATTTCCCCACCCAAGAACCGCCCATTTCTCTGGCCATAACCATGCCCCTCTTTGCCTCCGTGCGTTAGAAGTTCGGCACACATCGTTACAGAATACACTTAAATAAGTGTATAAGGCTCTGAAGATGATTCTTTCCCCTGCCCATCAGGACTCCAGACAAAATGAACTTTTATCTCGAGCCTCTGGATGGCCAAACACAACAATCTACTGGGGGAGGGGTGTCCTCTAGATAAGAATTTTCAGAAGAAGGATGAAGCAATGGCAAAGCCAGAACTGAACTAAATTTTGGAGAGGAACTACAAAGTTAGCATGGGTGGCCATATGCAGCAAGCAATCCATTTCCTCTGCATCCCCCACATCTATTACTTGCTTCCCCCCCCCCCCCCCACCACAAAAATTCAAATAAAATACTGTAGCTAGAGGGGATCCCTATGCCTCTCCAGCTGAAGAAATCCAGAGCCCCAGACAGCGGAGAAGAAGCATGGTAATCAATAGCAGCACCTCAAACCACTGTCACTAGCACTGTTAAAACATTGAGTACTGGCAGGCTAGCACTGCCCGAAGCTCATCTTGCTACAGCAATGGTGCATTCAGTTGCTAGGGTGGGGGGGGGGCCTGAGGCAAAGGTGGAACGGCCCAGGCTCAGCAAATGGAGCACCCGGCTACTGCGAGGGCTCAGGCCCACCAGTGACTACATGCCTGTGAAGAAGGAATTTTGCTGCCTTTATCAAATAAAGCTTAATCTGACCTAGCATCTGAACTCTTGCCCCTGTCAAAACTAGAGCTGGTAGCCTCCAGTCGATAACTCTACTTCAGCATCTTAACCCTCTAGAAAAACTAAGCTCTAATGCGTTCACACAGACTGGTCTGAAAACACTCGCTTATGTACACTTTGCAAGTACAAGTTCCAGAATGTAGAACATACCATCTACAGATTTCTACACACTGCAGCTTGAAAATTCCCTGAGCAAAAAACATAGAAAACTCTCTCAGAACTCGCATTTTAATACCTCAACCAGCTCAAACACCGAGTACATGTAGAATTCAATATAAAGCAGCATACAGTATTAGAGGTGTGTTTACTAAGGTGCATTAGCGTTTTTAACGTGCCTTTAAAGTTAAGGCACATTAAACGCTAACGCGCCAATACATTCCTATGGGTGCATTAGCGTTTAACACACGTCAACCACTAAGTGCGTTAAAAATGCTAATGCACCTACTATAGCGCGCCTTAGTAAACATACCCCTTAGCGTTGTAAGGTTTTTCTTCATTTATAAAAATGTCTTTAAAAAATCTCCAAAAGTATTTTTAGTTCTGCTTTGCATGATATTTATTGATTATCTACACAGTAACATACAAAACAAACTATGATCAAATTAATCTGACTACTAAAAACAGCATGGGAAGCATGAAATGTATTATGACTTGGTATAAATACATTTAACCACCTTTGGTGAAAGCTGATCCAACTCATTTGGTGCAGTGGCTGAACGAAGCCTTCTTCCTCTTGTCCCATTTCTGGTACCTTTCTCATTTTTAGCGCTTCTTTTGGGTGGCGGTGGAACAGGTGTCACGTAATTGTTTATAATAGGGAGCTGATAGGGGGATGGTCCCGTAGATTGATCCATTGCCCTCATGAGCTTCAGAATATCTTTATCCACCTATAATCATATTTAGCATGTTAGGAACCTCTTATAATTGCTGCTGTATCACACAACCAGAGGTCTAAGCCATTTTCCTGTAGATGCAGAAACCTTACACCTGGACCCAGATCGTAAGCAAATGTGTAGTTTCATTCTATTATCAGGGTTCACTTAATAACTAATAATCACAGCTTAACATAGAGACACTTTGACCAAGTCATGAGCAGTGTTTCAGGAGACAATCATACAAAAATAGTAGGGATCCTGGTGGAAAGGGCAGAATTCTTGTAGAAGAGATTTACTGTGGACCACTGTGTTGTGATGGCCTAGGCCAAGAACATGTCTTTGTTGACTTCTCCACACAGGAGTGTGCTGGTAAATTTTTAACAATGGGCTCTCTCTCCAGGCGTAGCCAGCTCTGCAATTTGGGGTGGGGGTGTGTGTCAGGGGTGGACTGGGGGGGGGGGGGAATGCACGCCTCTATCTCCTCCCCCCTTGTGCAGGCACACTAGGCGTGTGCCACCTCTTTAATTTAGCTGCCTCTCTTCTAGCTCTTGGATATTTTCTAGCTCTGCCATATAGTCTGCTGTATTCATAATCAGTGGCGTAGCGAGGGCGGCTGCCACCCCGGGCAGTTTGCCGCTGCACACCCCCCCCCCCGGGTGTAGCATTACACCCCCCCTCGGTGCATCAACCCCCCCTCGGCGCATCACCCAAGCCCCCCCCCCCCCCGAGTGCATTCTTGCCTGCTGTGTGCACGCCGCTGGGGGGGTGTCAGTTCAGCTGGTTCCCTGCTCCCTCTGCCCTGGAACAGGAAGTAACCTGTTCCGGGGCAGAGGGAGCAGGGAACTAGCGGAGCCGACACCCCCCAGCGGCGTGCACCTGGGGCAGACCACCCCCACCGCCCCGCCCTTGCTACGCCACTGTTCATAATAAATGCTGCACCACCTTTGTTGGCAGGCTTAATTACAATATTTCTATTCCTCTGTACACTTAATAAAGCGCTGGTGTGATCACAAGAGCTTTATTAAGTGTACAGAGGAATAGAAGTATTGTAATTAAGCCTGCCATCAAAGGTGGAGCAGCAGTTATTATGAATACAGCAGACTATATGGCAGAGCAAGAAAAAGAAATTCTATTGTGCTAAAAGTTGATCCAATAACAATACTGAAAAAAAAGTACCACATTAGGTCTAAAGGAAGGCTTGTTTAATAGACACAAATTTGATTTCTTATCTGCGGCCCACCCAGTTGTGCCACCATTTATATTCTTCCCAGTGCAAATGCCAGGCCACCCTTCAGTGATGGGGTGATCACTGAGGGACCCATCCCACAATAGTCAGGCCCTTTGCAACCAGTCACAGAATCTATGACAAGGCAGAATAAGTGTATAGAGGGTGAGTTCTTTCATTAAAACTTGGGGACCATGGGTCAATTTTAACAATGGAAAAGGTGCCAGTACTCAGTACCCCCCAAGTACACCCCCACAAAAAAACATGATTCTTAAGATTCCCAATCTTCAAACAATCTCCAAGTTTGTGAGTGTCCTTCTTTGACCATATGTCCCACTTACACATCTTCCCCCGATTCTTTAAAAGTCACCAAAAACTGCATATGCAAATTTGGGCATGTGGCCAATTTGTGAACGCAATTTAATTGAATAAGGAGCCTATTAGCGATATAATTGACATTTTAACAAGAAAATAATTGGTGCTAATTGAAATCAATTAACATGTATGCCCCTAAGTGTTATACACACATCCTAAAAAAAGGGGCGTGAAAATGGTAGGGTCATGGGCATTTCAGGGTGGAGGGTGGGCGTAGATTCCAGTTATGCACACAATTATAAAATAAGGGTGTTCCACGCATATATTTAGGCGGGGGCAGTTGAACCCCATTTTTGTTGGTGCAAATGGATGTGCCTACATTTACGTGCGACCCCTGGATATAGAGTCATTAAACACCAACATCCCACAGTATGAAGCCATTGAGGTAGTCAGAAACACATTAGAGAGAGAGAGAGAGAGAGATTAGATTAGATGAAAACTTCTTTACACTTAATAAAACAATTTTTCAAAGAAATCAAAGGAACAGCTATGGGAGTTAGTATTGCCAGTTTATACATAACATAATTGGAAGAACTTTTTATAAAAGAACACCCGTTTTCCATGAATACTTGTCTTTGGAAAGGTACCCTGACAATGTTTTAATGCTATGGGAAGGAGACAGCAATAATTTGCACAAGTTTTATGGTTGTTTAAACACTAGAGGTGAAAATTTGAGATTCCTGCTATCTTAATTCACAAGAAATTGCTTTTGGACATTTCCAGTCTCGGGTATGGAGGAAAGTTTATAACGCCAATCTATAGAAAACCCAGACACCAATGAACTCCTCCACTATAAATCTTTAAGAAATAGATTTACCTCTCAGTCAGCCTTTGCATCTGAGAAGACTTTGTACTTACAATGAAAATTTCGATGAACAATCCAAAGATGCAGTGGTTAAATTCTTGGAGAGGATATCCAGAATATTGAGTCAAAAAGGGTTATGTGACAGCAAAAATGTCAAACAGGAAAGAATAATTGAAGAAAGTAACTACACAAAAGCTTAAAACATGGGAAAAGACACAAAAGTGGTATGCCCTATTACCTTCACTCATTTAGCTAAAGATATATTGAACATTTTAAAATAACTTTAGAATTTACCGGAAGAGAATTAACTATCACTTATAGAAAAGTATGTGATTTATAAGATTTATTAGTCTGCACTACCTTGTCCACAGATATTAAAAGAAAAAGGGTTTGAAGTTGAGATTCTGGAATTTTAAAGTTAAAAATCCTTTGTTTTATTAAATACTTTTTTTTTTTTTAGTTTCATCTGGTCTGTTTTCTGGCCCTTTGGGTTGTGTGAATCAGTTCCCTCTTTTTTATCACCACTTTCATTCACCCCTTTTTTGACTTGAGGAGTAGCCTAATGGTTAGAGCAGCGGGCTGAGAACCAGGGGAGCCTAGCTCAAATCCCACTGCAGCTCCTTCTGATTTGGGGCAAATACACTTAACCCTCCATTGCTTCAGGTACTAACTTAGGGGTCCTTTTACTAAGGTGTGTCAACAGATTTAGCACATGCTAATGATTAGCGAGTGCTAAATGATATGACGCCCACAGGCATATAATGGGCATCTTATTTAGTACACGCTAAATCCATTATAACACCTTAGTAAAAGGACCCCTTAGATTGCGAGCCCTCTAGGGACAGAAAAATACTTACTGTACCTGAATGTACACTACTTTGATAGATTTTGGGCTTGCAGGCGGTATATAAGAAATTAAAATAAAATGTATTCCAGCCATTACATTAACCAGGAGTTAGAGGTCCTGACTTCTTCCAGAATTCAGTATACCTGCGCCAAGTCTGGCTACTATACATCTTCATTGTGCGATGGCTACAATTTCCTCTACCACAGGGGTTCTCGATCCAGGACTTACCCAGCTAGTCGGGTTTTCAGGGCCTCCACAATGAATATGCATGAGATAAATTTGCTACACTACCTTCATTCTATTAAAATCTCTCTCATGCATATTACTGTAAGTGTCCTGAAAACCTGACTGGCTGGGTGCTCTACCTCAAGGCCTGTGAACATACCCTCTGCAACACCCCCAGTCAACCTCAAGAATCAGACCAGTCAGGTTGGTCAGTGTCCATTTGAAATTCCATGATCTGATTTTCAGCATTCAGAGCTAGATACTATATATGGTGCCGAAAAAAGCGCCATTCCATAAGCTGTATTTAAAGTTAGACACAGTTTATAGAATAATGCTTATGCCTGGGAATCGCATCTAACTTTAGGCATGGCCATTTGCACCAACTGAAATGTAGGGCAAATGTACGCACGCATATTTCCATTATTCTATAACACATGTAAATTTTAGGAATGCCCCATTCCACTCATGACCCGTCCATTTCTGCACCCCCATTTTCAAGTCACACGTAATTTTTGGCACAGATCTCGGGCCTAAATTTACGCTCGAAAAGTTCAATTAACATTTACTAGTGCTGATAATTGCTTATTAAAAAAAGCTAATTATTTGCACTAATTGGCTTGTTATTCAATTAAATTGCACAATTGTTTGGCAACCTTTACAGAATTAGGGGGGACAGTGCCAGAAATGCCTTAAAGTGCAAAGGACCATGTTTACTAATGAATGTCTTCCATTTTAATTTTGTAAGAACATCTATTATTAAAACTCAACTATATTGTTTTATTATTAGTAAATCAGTGAATGTTACAGATTTCCTTAAGAACCCCAAGGAAAAGATAGAAACTTAGGGCCCTGTTTACTAAGCCACGCTGCAGGCGTGCAAACTGTTTAGCGCGTGCTAATGCTAGAGACACCCATAGGAATATAATAAGTGTCTCTATTGTTAGCGCATGCTAAAAAGTTAGCGCGTCTACAGTGCGGCTCAGTAAACAGGGCTCTTTGTGAAGAAGAAAGGAAAGGAAAAAAAAGCAAAAAGAATTAATTAGCAGTAGCCACAGGTATTTCATCAGACATAGTCTAGTAGGAAGACAATGCCCTTCATATCCAAGTCCAAGCATTATATTTCTTGCACTAAAGGTATCTAACCCCTCTTGGAAAGCGATGATCCAGCTTATAAGCAGAGTTTTTTTGGTTGGTGCCTGTAGAACTCTTTGGTACTTTTCCTACCGCAGCGGTGTTGTGAAGTGGCTGAAGTCGAGTTGGGCGTTGCATGTTTGCCGGTGCAGTCTTTGGTCGAGGAGATGATGACTGTGAAATTCAGAAAATTTTTAAATATGCACAAACAGATAAATTTAGTTGTTCTTTTTATTCATTGATTTTAAAATACATTTTCACGACTTACAAAACACTGAAATGTCCACAACTTTGCTGCTTCACATCAACAGTTTCCTTTCCAACACAGCAGATAGACAATTGTGCTAGTTCCTGTATAGGTGTTAATGTAAATCAAGTGTGGAATATATTTGATCCCATCACTGTGGAAGATGTTCATTACATATTGCCAAAGCTTACAAACTGCCACTGTGTCTTGGATGCTTGCCCTTCCTACATGCTAACTAACCCACCTATACACATAATTCTATCACTCATTACATATCTTCCATACTGGCTTCCTTTAGAGAGGGTTATAGAAATCATTAATGGAGCAAAATGAAGGATATTTATACTGTGAAAGCAAATCATATGTTGAAATCCTTTCTTATATAAACAGCGTGTTATGATCTTTTTAAAATTGGAGGAAAAGCCTCACATATCATGAAGTAACTCCGAACTTTGCAGTCACACTGTCGTACACTTATGGAGTACTCACTCGCATCATCGTCATAAAAACCTCCGTGGATAGCAACGAGACTGTATGACAGCAAAGACAAGTTTCACTCACAGAACTTTGATTAAGAGTGGTTAAAACTTAGCATTGAGTACATAAATTATTAAACACTGTAGGTTTTTATGCCGATGATGCGAGCGAGTACTCCGTAAGTGTACGACAGTGTGGCTGCGAAGTTCAGAGTTACTTCACGATACGTGAGGCTTTTGCTCCAGTTTTAAAAAGATCATAACATGCTGTTTATATAAGAAAGGATTTCAACATATGATTTCCTTTAGAGAGGGGTCAGATTGCATTCACTCCCATACCTAAATTGAAGGACTTAGATTTATCCCTTACTTCCAGTTTTAGACCATTTGCAGGGATTCCTATACTTACCAAACTATCGGAGACTTTCGTTAGTAAACAATTATCTTACTATACAGAAAAACGCTCTTGTCTTCATTCATCACACTCTGGTTTTAGATCTCTACACAGTACAGAATCCCTTTTGTTAACTCCGACTTCTAAAGTTAGAGGTTATTTTTGTAGGGGAAACAGATACTCCTTCTTCAGTATGACATTTCGACCGCATTTGATTCTGTTGATCACAGATTGTTATTAAGGAAACTGAGTGAGCTTGGATTGGTTGTTCCAGTTTTGAACTGGTTTAGGGAATTTCTATGTAATCGATCTTCTAGTGTGTGGAAAGGTGGTGTAATATCCAAGAGCTGGCGTTTGAATTGCAGGGTCCCTCAGGGCTTTTCATTGTCACTCATGCTGTACAACCTTTTTGAGTTCCTTGGGAACTATTTCTCTTTTGGATGGAGAGTGTTTGTTCTCCTATGCAGATAATATTTTGATGTTACTACCAGTATGTATCACTTTTGGATGACACCTGCATTAGAGAGTTTCTCACTGTATGAAGAAAATTCAACAACAGGTGTCGGAGAATATGCTTAAGTTAAATCCTAACAAAAGTAAAGTACTTTGGTTTTGTAATTCTTTGATGGCTGTTCTCTCTACGATATTATTGGTCAATGGGAAAACTTTAAAGGTAGATAGAGAATCCAGGGTATTGGGAGTAATTTTGGACTCCTTACTTAATTTTGAATTGCAGATTAACAATCTCTGGAGACAAATTCTTTACCATATGTGGCAGCTACGGCTGATCAGATCTTATTTCTATGAATCTCATTTTGCATTACTGGTCCAGATGTTGGTGTTATTCCACCTGGATTATTGTAATTCTCTTTATGTTGGATTGAGTGCTAAATGGTTATACAAATTGCAACTAATAAAAACTACGGCAGTGCGACTGATTTTTCACTTGAAAAAATATAAAAGCATCTCTCAGTATGCGAAGAAGCTTCATTGGCTTCCCTTAAAAGCACATATTGTTTTCAAAGATGTTTGTGTGAATTTTCATATCCTGTATGATAGCACCTTGGAATTGCTTATTCTACTTTTTTTTTCTTACTCAGTTTTTACTTCTACTCAGGTACGAGATAATCTTTTATTGAAATTCCCTGAATTTAATGGCATATTCATGAAATGCCAATTTGATGCTATGTTTTCTACATGAGCAGTTGCTATTTGAAATGAACTTCCCTTGTATATCCGATTGGAACTTAATTATATGCAACTACATAAGAAGTTTAAAACTTTCTTGTTGATAACTTTAAATGTTTTTTTATTGTTCAGTTTATTTAATTCCTCATTCTATGTATGAGTCTTTTACAATGTAAACCGCCTTGAACCTCAAATTGGAATTATTAGATTAGATTCAGCTACCATATCATCAACATCATACTCCATACCTTTCACAGAAAAAAAATGATTTACTGGGGTCAAGGTAAACACTAAACAACAAAAATGAAATGCAACAACTGGATACGTTTCAATCTCCCTGAGTCAATACTTGGTGGAAGCACTTTTGGCATCAATTAAAGTTATGAAGTAATTGGAATAGGTTTTTACCAAATTTGCAGACCTACACTTGTCAATATTAGACCACTCTTCTCTACAAAACTATTTTAAACATTTGTCAAGGTCCTCATGGCGAGCTGATGGCCAGCAATCTTCAACTCATGCCACAGATTTTCAGTTGGATTGAAGTCAGGTTCTTACTGGGCTACTCAAGAACAAGTTTTTGTTTTAGCCAATCCACTGTCGCACTGGCTACACTAGAAGTTTCCCATTTAGACTACTAAAGTCCTTACTTTGGGTTAACCTAAATATTTGATATTCAGGCTTCAAATAATTTGCAATTCAGCAGCTAGAAAGATCATGAGAAAACTACATGGATAACAGGCACCCCCAACTTTTAAGATAGATACACCAGAACTAATTATAATATTCAGGGCAGTAAAAAGTGACAGACTTAAATATATGTCCTAAATAGGTACTTGAGATCAGGTTTGGATCATTTATTGAGGATACCATTATGGAAAAAGGTGAAAGGGCCAGATTAAGTTTTCAGAAACAGTGGAATAAATTACCCAAAAGACTCTGATACATTTTGAAGTCGGTTAAAACCCAACTGTTTCCACAGGGATAGATGAACAATATGGGTTCATGTGGAGTAGAATTGGGTGGATAGAATCGGTAGTAAAGTGTGAAGGTCTATTCTATAAAGGGCACCTAAATATATGTGCCAATTGTGTGCACTAATTTATAGAATAGGCGCATTTATGTGTGTGATGTCACAAACTGGCATTTACTTGCGTATGTGTTAAGCGTTATAAAACTGCCGCATCAGTCGCTTACCCCCCCCCCCCCCCAATATTCTAAAAAGGTAGACCACATTTGGGCATGGATCCCATATCCGCAGACAAACTAATTAGTTAATGAGCCATTAACAGTCAATGATTGTCGTTAACTGGAACTAATTAGGATTTACACGCTATTCTGTAGCACTGAATGCTCAAATTGTGTTGTGCACAACTCAAGAGAGGATGTGGCTAGAGGAAGGGCATTCCCCAAATTTAGGTGCAATGTTATAGAATAGGGCCATTTATGGATCCAACTGCCATTAGATGTATTCCAAATCACTTCTACTGTAAATATTTCCATACAAGAGACTAAACAGTCAACCAGGCTCAATAAGGCAGCTTCAGCAGACACGTGAATGACTTCTAAGCCATTGAAGTATGTGCTGAAGCTGCCTTATCGAGCCCGTTGAGTCCCTGAAGCAGAAATTTGAAACGGGGCACCTCGTTGGACCTCTTGGTGTATGGCACTGAATTGAACTGAGCAGCCAGCCTCTTACCGTTTTAAAACAAAGTGTTTTTCACTTGATTGTTTATTTTTGGGGCTATTTATGAGTTTTTGGACATTAAGACTTTTATAAGTTTTGCACTATATGGAGAAGTCAGATGTGTGATGATGTAATTCAATGAGTTGTTTAAGAGCGTCGATTGCTCTATGTACAGCGAAGCACTAGTGAGCAACGGGAGTTGCCATTCATGCTATATGGTCACTGAATCATCTTCCTCCATTTACACTATTTGTTGAGATAAGTAGTCATTATTCCTGAGTCCAAAACAATTCAGTATTTAGAGACATTTTTCTTTTGTATTAGTTGTATGCCAGCATTTATACCAGCTTTCAGTAGGCAAGTCCTCACGCTCAAAATTGAGGAGAAGCTGGGAGTGGAGTTGGGGGCAAAGCTTGGCCCCTCCCCCAAACAAAGAGGTGTTCCAACTTCCACATAATGTCTCTCCTAAACTGGCCAGATTAAAGCCTTTCAAAACTGGCCAGGGCTACGAAACTTTATATTGCCTCCTAAAAGTTCCCTGAGCAGCTGAATTCAGCTAGCAAAATTGTGGGCAGTACAGGAGACAGGGCTAGAGACAGGAAGGAAGGAAGGAAAGCTGTATAACAAGCATGGATTTTCAGTGCTAGCCGCCTTACTTGATTGGACAAATCAGGGCACTGCAATAGCAGGCCTGCATCTAACCAGCTACTCTTCTCTAACTGTGAATTTTTTTTAAAATTCCCTGTTGCCTTCCCTCTCCTCCAGAAGCGTAGCCAGGTTGAAGGCGCTGGGGGGAGCAGACAGCGGATTGCTGCCAGCGCCTGATTTAAATGTGACAGATCATGTAAAAATGGGCACTGGCGCTGTCAGAAGTCCGTTTGAGGGAGCTGCTTCTCCCCTTGCGTCGTCCCCCCCCCCCCACTAGCTATGCCACTGCTCTCCTCCCTTCCACAAACTATCATTTGCAAAAGAAAAACTACACAATTCCGTACTGCTTTTCCTAACTTGCCTGCCTCTTTCCTACTCTCCTTAAACCTCCTAACCCTCCTGTCCACTGTGAAAAACCCCTCCCCTCTGTTCCCCCTAATCTCTCTGTCTTTTGCCAACAATGTTTAAAAGAAAGATTCCCCCAACATGTGCTCTACAAAAGGAAAATAACACCTGCTGGAGAGCTCTCTCTTCCTCCAATCTACTGGTTAAGGGACAATGAAGAATCATGAGACCAGATGCCAAATCAAAAGGAGCAGGAGGAATCTGCCAACCCCCCTTCCCCCCCCCCCCCCCCCCCCCCACAAATATAAAAATTTAAAAAAAAGAAAAAAAGAAAACTGTGGTGTTCAAAAATATGAGGGAATATGTTTCTTCCAATTTCATAATACCAATAAAAGGCTCAGGAAATCCCTCAGAGATGCCATCCTGAAGATAAATTTGCATACGAGGAAGTCAGATGTAAAATAAAATAAAACCTTTTATGTTTGCATTGCACAACATTCTAAAATAATTACACCTTAGGAATGATTTCAGAGTGAAACAAACTTACTATAGGCATTGTGCAATTTTGTTCTGATTAATATGAATACCACATAAATATTAATGTGACATCTAATAACAAAATCAAACATTAGAAACAGAGAACTAACAACATGTAAATGAATGGATTTGCTAAGGAAGTACATAAACAGGTTTTGCTAAAACAAAAACAATCCCCCGTAGCACTTGTAGCCACTCTGGGAGATTAACACTAATGGTGGAACGGGTGCAGATAGGGTAAAATGAGCACATAAGTATTTTGTTATATTCTGGAGCAGGGCCAGCTTAACCTATGGACCAGGTGAGGCTCTGGTGTAGGGCACCAATGATAAAGGATGCCAAACGCCCGGACAGTGACATCACCAGCCCTATAGGTTAAGCCAGTGGTGACTTTTTAAAAACTTTGTGGCACAACTGACTGCCTCTTGTCTTCTCCCCCCCCCCCCCCCCCCCATGGAACTAGAGCCGCTCCCTCTTCTTTCCTCGACCCCCCCCCCCCCCCCCCCCCCCCGTCCAGCACAGTTTTCTCTTCTCCCCTCCCCTCAGTCCATCAAACCTGCCTTCTTTAGCAACCCTAGGCAGCCTGCACTGAATCCTTCCCTCTGCCTTGTACCATCCCTCTAACACAACTTCCTCTGTATGCAAGGGTGGGGATGTAGCAGCGGGAAGGATCAGAAGCCGGCTCAGGCAAGCCTGTTATTGCTGCACTAAAAATGCAGGTTTGATGAACCAAGGGGAGGAAAGAAGAGAAAGCGGTGCTGGACTTGGGGGTGTGGGGGGGGGGGAGGTCTGAGGGAAGAAAGAGGGAGCAGTGCAGGCCTCAAGGAAGGACTGGAAAAAAGAGGGAGTGGTGTTGGATTCACAGGGGAAGGGCTGAGGGAAAAAGCGGGAGTGGTGATGGATTCAGGAGGTGGCTGAGGGATAGAGGAAGTGGTGCTGGACTCATGGGGTGGGGGGGTCTGAGGGAACAAGAAGAAAAGTTGGACTCATTGGGGGGGTCATAGGGAATGAGAGCAAGAGTTGTATTCTTGGGGGGGGGGGGGGTCTGAGGGAACAAAAGAAGAGTTGCTGGATTCATGAGTGGGGCACTGATGGAAGAAGAAGAGGTTCTGAACTGAGGGGGATGCTTAGGGAAGAAGTGGGAGAGGTCCTGGACTTGTGAGGGAGAAGGGAGATGTGCTGAACCTATGGGGAGAGGGAGAGGTGCTGGATCTGCAGGGGTAGGGGACAGGAGAGATGCCAACTATGGGGGAGGGGGAGGGTGCTGGACAGAGGGGGAGATGACCGACCATAGGTGGACGGAGAAAGTGAGTAAGAGAAGGGGAAAGATGCTGGACCCACAAGAGATGCAGGTACACAAAACCTTGATGCCATGTTCCTTCCTGATACGTGTAGGCGGTAAACCACACTTAGCAGGCTTTTATGTCTGGTCTGCAGTTTGTTGCTTACACAACCTGGGAAAGCACATGGTACTGGGAAATATGTAGCCACGTCTCCTAGCACTAGGCTGGGTTTCCTGAGTAGGCTCTCCTCTCCGAGTCACTGCCCTGCTGAACATTGAAGCTGCACTTTTTTGAGGGGTGTGAGAGAGAGAGAGAGAGAGAGAGAGAGAAGGCAGGGAGCTGCTGGACTATAAGGAGGAAAGGGGAGAGAGAGGGGACATCGAGTTGCTGCAGCATAGGGGTGGAGGGGAAGGGAATTGTTGGATCATAATGGGAAAAGAGAGAGAAAAATGACACAGGGAGTTGCTGAACCATAAAGGTGAAGGGGTGAGAGGGAAAAGGGAGTTGCTGGACCATAAAGGTGATGGGAAGAGAGAGGGAACAGGGAGTTACTGGACCATAAGAGGGAAGAGGAGACAGGGAACTGCTGAACCATAGAGGTGAAAAGGGTAGGGAGCGGGGATAGGGAAATGCTGGACCATAAAGGTAGAGGACAGACAGGGGTGGGGGTAGGGTAACAGGGAGATGCTGGGCTACAAGGGTGTAAGAAGGGACAAGGAGGGGAGATATTTGGCATGGTGTAACCTTGTGAGACCATGGGGATTCTCAATGAGATCAGTGAGAAGAGGATGGTAAGTACAGAGGGTAGAAATGTACTAATGGGGAGTGGGTGAAAGAGAAGGGAATAGGAGGCCAAGGAAGGAGTGAGACAGAGGGTGTAGGTGAGAGGAGGAGATGGAAAGTTGATAGGTACTGACAAATGAAATATAGGTAGAGGACTAAAGAGTGAGAAGGTCAAATTTGAGGGGAGAGACAAAAGACAGAAAGAGGAAATATAACAGAGGCAGATATAGTGAGGGAATAGAAAAAGATAAGAGGAAAGTGGAGAAAGGACAAATGGACTGCACTCACAGGAAAGACAGCAGACGACAGACAGGAAAGCAGAAAAGAAGAAACTGGGACCAACATGCTTGGAAAAATAAAGTACCCAAAGGTAGAAAAACGTGTTTTATTTTGAATTTACATGGTGGAATATCTTAGCTTTGGGAAATGTGTATCGCGGACGTCTTTGTATTTTTTTTTTCAGAACAAGAAGAAATGCATTTATGTTTTTATTTCTCCTAAGTTGTGGTAGTTTGACTTCTTGGGTTTCCCAGTTCAATTTTTGGCTTTATATTTCTAATTTGTGATCCCTTGTTCTGTATTTGGTGTGTGACTGAGGTGTGGGTATTCTGTCGGCAAGCAGTTTCTGGGTAGAACTCTGTAGCAGTTCCACTTGTTCTGTTTTACCAGTAGTAGCTATATTGGTATTCTAAGGCCCTCTGTAATATTTGTAGTGCTGCCTGTTCTTAAGAAGGCCTCTTGTTGTTTAAATCATAGGAATCAGTACTACTGTTCTATGGTAGATTTGCTACATGTATATTGAGTTAGGTTTTTTTTTTCACAATGCACCTGATAGTGGAGAGTGGAGAGATGTCTTTCGCTATTGGTGAGATAACATGAGAATCAGAATTAAAAACAAATTTGTATGGTAACTTCCATGGAGAAAATGTGATACTTATTATCTGCACCTGTTGGGGGGGGGGGGATTGTATGGATACAGAGCATGTTTACACTTAATATATAAAACTGACATACTGTATCAGACCAAAGGCCTGTCAGGGTCATGCATGCAGTGTGTTATGGACGCAAGCATCGTCCATCAAGTGTGTCCTAACTGAAAAAAAAAAAGGATGAGAACCACTGGGTTAAGCCAGGGTACTATTTTAGTGCTGCTATTTTAGTGCTGCTTGCAAAATAGTACCCTGGCGCCCTGGATTTCCTGCCTCCGAATTTTTCTCAACTTACTTTTGTGCTGCCAGTGCCCAGAGAGCATTTTCCACAGCGGTTCAGCTCACTGGTGTAATTCAAAAGTGCCCCCACTGTCTGTTTACTGCTGACACAGGTATTGCCACCCCAAGGATTTTAACTTGGCCCACCATGCCCTATCTTACCCAATCCTGCCCTAGCCACACCCCCTTTAGCCTCCCCAAACACCTGAGTCACTGGCATTGGGACCCTGACCTATCCAGTTTTCTGGATATACACAGTGAATACATGAGAGCTTTGCATGCATTGCCTTTGTTCTATGCAAACCTCTTGTATACATTAATGATGGATATCCTGAAAACCAGAATGCCAAGGTATGTCCATGGGACTGAGTTGAGAAACACTTTTGAATTATTGAATTGTATTTGACCCCAAGGCAAGGAGGTGCAAAAACAAAAACTAGTCCAGGGCGCCACAACCTCTGGAGCTCCCTGTGACTCTGGGCAAGTCACTTAACCATCCATTGCCCCAGGTACAAATAAGTACCTGTATATATTATGTAAACTGCTTTGAATGTAATTGCTAAAACCAAAGAAAGGCGGTATATCAAGTCCCATTCCCATTCCCAATGGAGGACATTCAGCTAAGGTGTGAAAGTGCTTGAATCAAAACATTCAAGTTCAATTCAGGGACCATACAACCTATTATTTCTTTCTTCAAATGAAGGCCTAATATAGGTACAAAACCTATCAGTGTAAAGACACAAAACAACATGAGCTGTGGGTAGCACACAAGTATTAATTTATTCATTTAACAGATGCACGCATTCCAACTAATTGATTTTGGCTGAAAGTTACACTACACTATATGCAACATACACCTTTTGTTTTGTTAAGACCATACTTCACCAACAGCTTACTTGTACATTTTGGGATTCTTTTTTCCCCCAGAAACTCACCGATTCAGTGGATTCAGATTGCTCTTCCTCAGCTAACACCTGACACCCATGACTACTTCTGGGCCCAGCTGGTGGGCAAGGAGAGAAGAGCGGGATAATATCTTCATCTGTTCTTCTTAAGTGATCCGCCTAATCATCAGAAATGACTGTTTTACTATTTCAACAGGACACAAAAAAAAAACTGCCTTTCACACTGCACTTTTGAACACATCCCAAGGTACAAATTAACCTATTCTGAGTTTGACTGAGGGCTCCATTAACAAAGGGTTCTTTTTACTAAGGTCTGCTAATAGCTATCATGAACGTTAATTGTTGAGCAGCCCACTGTATACCTATAGGCTGCATGGCCCTTAACGCACTCTAATTTGTTAGCACACATTAAATCTCTTAGCGCACCCTTAGTAAAATATGGCCCTCTGCGACTAAATCTACACACCGGGATTTACGCCATGTTTTTGTTGGTGTAAATGGAATCACGTAGTTTTAGGTGCTAGGATATCAACTAAGTGTATTCTATATACGGTGTCTAAATCTAGGCAATACTTATAGACAGGGGCGTATCTGCTATGGGGCCACAGGGGCCTGGCCCCCGCAGATTTGCCCCTGGACCCCCTTACTAATGACACTCTCAACCCCCCTCCTCCTGCCGTCACTCCGCTGTTGCACCTCACCTCCCTTTGCTGGCGGGGGACCCCAACCCCCGCCAGCCGAAGTCTCCGTCCTTCCTTCCTTCCTTTGTTTGAGATTGGTGGTTTCTGACGTCCTGCACGCATGCACGTACAACGTGCAGGACGTCAGAAACCACCAAACCCAAACGAAGGAAGGACGGAGACTTCGGCTGGCGGGGGTTGGGGTCCCCCGCCAGCAAAGGGAAGTGAGGCATGACGGCAGAGTGACGGAAGGAAGGACGGAGACTTCGGCTGGCGGGCCAGCCCCCGCCAGCAAAGGGAGGTGAGGCGTGACGGCGGGAGGAGGGGGGGTTTAAAGTAGTCGGGCGGGGGGGGAGTGGTGGCGTCGTAGTCTTCAGCGGGGGGGGGGGGGGGGGGGGGTCAGTGCCGCCGGGGGGGGGGGGGTGCTAAAATGTGCCCCCTCTCCTCGGCTCTGGCCCCCCCTACCGTTGAAGTTCAGATACGCCCCTGCTTATAGAATACGCTTAGGCGCCATATAGAGAATCTGGCCCATTGAGTTAACACTGTAATGTAGCATAGTTTGCCGTACTTTGTATTTTTTTTAATATCTTTATTGCTGTAATTGTCTATTGCTTATATTTGACTTATTCTTGCTGTACACTGCCTTGAGCGAATTCCTTCAAAGAGGTGGTAAACAAATCCTAATAAATAACTAAATAAAAATAAATGAGTCCCACTGTATAAAATAGGACCTGTCGTAAATAATACATCTTAATGCGTGCTAGAACACCTTAATAAATTTAGTCTGGAATTAGCAGTGTCACTGTAAAAAAAACAAATCAAGGTCTGTAGAGAGAGGGAAGCAGTACACAGAACAATTTCCATTTCCTCAAAGATAACCCAGGACTAAAGAAATATCAGCGAGTATTGTGCTGAAAAGCTGAATTTTCCACAGAAAACCTATCCCAATGGCCATAGTGTGAGGATGCACATGACCTCTCTCTGTACTTACCTTCCTATCATGCCTAAACATCATGGGAAGACCTCCTTACAGCTTACTCAGTAGGTGTTTTTTCCTCATTGGCACCAGTCAGAGATCACAGTGTTTGCTTGTGCTTTACAAGGCGAACCAGCTGCTTGTGGAGGGGAGAAGAGCCTAATCTTTGGGGGACAAGCCCGGTAGGCCCTACTCCTCCTCCACATTCCAATCCAGAGCCAATGCCTGGACACTGCTGGCATCATTGACACTGTCCCCGTTTGGATTAAATGGGACAAGTGCAGAAGCTCTTTCTGGGAAGATGTCATCACAGGTTACACTTTTGGGTGAAGTACTGGTTGAGCAGCAATTGGAGGGACAGAAAGTGGAACCAATAGTGGCTCTGCTGCCCTTGGTCAGACCAGCAAAGATCAGGCTAGAGGCTATCTGGCATGTCCTAGAAACCCTGTATATGGTATCTTCAAAGGTTCCGCCTACGGTAGCTTAGAGTACTGGATAGATTCAAAGTTTAGAGGAAAGCTCTGTGGCACTGAAAGTGAAGGTGGAAACCTTGGAACTTCAGTTACAACAGGTGAAAACTAACCAAACTGCTGTGTTACAAGATAATTCTCAAAATTTTCAATCAATTTCTTATGTTAAAGGTCTGAACTTGAGATTATTCAATTTCCCCCAAGTTATTACAAGTACACCTAAAGAAATGTTTAATAAAAGATCTAAAAATGTTTATAAAATATCTAAAAAAGATCTGGAAAAAGTGGGTTTACCACCTTTGAACAAGATTTACTTTATTCCATTTTCTTCTAAAACAACACAGTAACTGTCTGTTGAGACCTGAACGGGGAGATATTTCTTCAGAGAGTTTGAAACTAACCAACATTCTGCAGACTTCTGCCGTCTACTTTGTAGGTTTCATTTGTGTTTCAGGACAAAGAAGGTTGTGCCTTTTCTTCAGAACAAGAGGAAGTTGTCTATTTTTCTGATGTCTCTAAGTGGACTCAAATAATACGGAAGAATTTTCTTGTTTAATCGCTAGAAGGTTTTAGCGTTCAATGCCACTTTTGAGTTACACTATGCCCGTAAATGTTTGATTTCCTTGAATAATGTGAAATGTTTTTTTTGAGCCCTCACAGTCATAATTCTTTCCTGAGGGAAAGGGGCCTATGTCAGAGTGACCTCTGGACTGTCTGCTCCATGGTTAGGGCTATAACATGTTTGAAAGTATGTCTTACACTTTTCCTTAGCATTAAAGAATTCTATCTTCTAGAATTTCCCCAATTGGTCTCCTTCTCTTGTGGGCTAATGAGGTGAGCAGAAGTTTATATTTTTGATGTTTCCTCTAAAATTGATAGAGATTTTGTATTGCTTTACCACAAAGTTGTTTTTTTTCTTTGTAGCTACTATTTGAAAACCTAACTAAAAAAAAAGAAAAGGAAACATCCTAATTTTAGCAAGGTCAGTCTCTTGCTAACATGCTGAAAGGAACACTGTGTCTTTATTGAACTACAGAGGAAACTAATAAGCTATGTGACAATAGCAGTTACTAACAGAAAACAAACCAATTGTCGGACAAATGCGTCAGTTCTGTCCAATACTATGGTAGCTGCCTAAGATCCAATGTACTAATGTGTGCATCGTAGAGCAGCATTACAGTATATAAACTGCATGCTTGGCATATATTTATCATAGTGGAGCAACAGAAGAGAGAGTCAAACTACACACCAACAAAATGCAAAATAACACCAGGGGCTGTTAAGATGGGAGAGTCAAGAGTCCTTTATTAGCAGAACCAACACAAGCCATGTTTTGGCCTGAAATAAGCCTGCATCAGGGGTAAGTGAAATCAAATTAGATTAAAAATAATGAGCTGAAAGCTCATACATTTCACAAGCCAAGCCGATTAGCAAAAGTGCACTGTCATACATTGGCGTCCTCAAACTGGTGCCAAAACAGTGCTTACCATGCGTTTTAGCACAGGAATAAACTACAGTAAATGAATGTTGCCTTGATGAATGAAATTAATCGTACAGCTCAAAACTGACCAAAAAATGGAATGAGTTATTGAAAAGTGCTCTTCAATTATCTGCATAAAGTTATATGTATATTCAGCTATTATAAACATGCAAGTAAAGTGGTGTAGTACCTGTGGTAGTCCACTTTTAAAGGTAATAAACAGAAATCACCAATATAATAAAAAATTGCCTTAGCCTAATGGATACCTGGGCTAAGACATTCAAACTAAAACTCAACAAAGAAAAAACACACTGCCTCATTATTTCATCTCAACATTTCATAAATCATCCCACAGTCACACATACCTCAGAACCTCTTCCAATCTCAGACAACCCAAAAAACATCGGCATTAATATTGACAGCAACCTAACACTAGAGAACCAAGCCACTGCCATTACAAAGAAAATGTTCCACACAATGTGGAAACTCAAACGAGTAAAACAACTCTTCCCGAGGGAAACTTTTTGCAGCATGGATTCAAACAATGGTACTAACACATGTTGATTATTGCAATGGAATATATGCGGGTTGCAAAGAACAAATCCTTAGGAAACTACACACTGCTCAGAATACGGAAGCCAGGCTTATCTATGGAAAATCTAAATTTGAAAGCGCAAAACCCCTCCGGAAAAAACTACACTGGCTACCTATCAAGGAACGGATCACTTTCAAGATTTGTACCTTTGTTCACAGAATAATACATGGTCTAGCTCCAAGCTATATGACTGAACTAATCGACTTACCAATTAGAAACACAATTGAATCAGCCAGAATGTACTTGACTCTTCACTTCCCAAGCTGTAAAAGCCTGAAGTATAAATCAACACATGCGTCAAGTTTCTCTTACATATGCATACAGCTCTGGAATACTCTACCAAAACGCCTGAAATCTATGAATAATCATCCTGAATTCCGAAAAAAACTAAAAACTCACCTGTTCAAGAAGGCATACCCCCACAGAACTGACATAATTACCGAATATTGAAATATGGCAATTTAATCCTGAACTGACAGTAACTCAACCCCGACACGATCACCCTGACATTTTGTCTGAAACACCCCAACCTATTTAACAATATTTCTTTACTGTAATTGTCATTGTAATAGTACCCCTACACTGTATTGGTTTCACACCAGAGTCTGTAACCACCTGTCCGGAACTATGTAAGCCATTTTGAGCCTACTAATAAGTGGGAAAAGGTGGGATACAAATGTAACAAATAAATAAATAAATCAAAACACAGGAAAAAAAAATAAGATGATACCTTTTTTTATTATATATAAGTACACAACTATAGAACGCACTACCAAACGCCGTGAAAGCAACATATGACTACTACTACTACTACTATTTAGCATTTCTATAGCGCTACAAGGCATACGCAGCGCTGCACAAACATATGACCAACTAATCTTCCGGAAACTACTAAAAATTAACTTGTTCAAAAATGCATACCCTAACGATCCAACTTAAATGTCTTAACTCTGCAACATAATATAACCAAAGCTCGTGCAGGACATAACTTAACTCTTCCTCCTTACGATTACCCAATGTGTCTGTCACACATGAACTCTACTCTGCCACAACATCACTCTGTATTTGTTCATACTGATATTAGTGATCGCCTTTACGGTAACACGTAAGCCACATTGAGCCTGCAAATAGGTGGGAAAATGTGGGATACAAATGCAGCAAATAAATAAATAATTTTACTGCTTTATTTTATTCCACTCAATTCAAATGTCCTTGGCAGATAACAAATGTATACCGTTACCCATACAATTTTAAGCCTCATCCCAGAACATCTCTGGTCACTTCCAACTTTATACAGTAAATTTTTTTTATTAACTTTATTTTCTATGTACAACAATATTATACATTCATAATGACGTAGGTAGGTATTTATCCTCCCTACATATCATCTTTAAGGATTATAAATGGCTTAATTTTAGCCATTTAGCAATAATCAGTCCAAACTGAACAATTAATGGAAAACAAAGTTCAAAATAAATCACTCGTACACAGTACCCAATACACAATAAATAAGTGGCTCTGAATACTGACTGTTTACCCCTGTCCATCCTTGAAACAGTGGATCTTCAGCCAACAAACCTTTCCAAACATCTTTGCTGGAGTATTCTGTACCTATAAGTGTGACAGTAGTCCTAAATGTTCCCCATGTCTGTGTAAGCATATCAACAACCCAACCTGCAGAGACTGGAAGGAAAAGAAACACGCACAATACAAACCCTATTGTGGGTACTGGGTAATATTACACATACATTGTTATCATTCTAAATTGATGCAGTACCTTCATTCTGTAAACCTGTTCCCTCCGAGCAAAAGTGTCTAGTTTCCTTCTTATTTCAAGCTGATGATGGCGCTGAGTTTTAAAAGGAGAAGAATACAAAAAAAAAATCTATTAACTGCAAAGTAAAAGCTTGGCTAAGTCAGGCTGATCTCAATCAACAGTGCTCGCTTCACTTCCCTATCTATAGTAAGGGGCCCTTTTACTAAGCCGCATAGGCGCCTATGCGTGCCCAACGCATGTCCATTTGGAATTACCACCCAGCTACCGCGTGGCCTGGGTGGTAATTTCATTTTTTATGCGCATCCCCTATGCGCACCAAAAAATACTTTTTATTTTCTGGCATGCGGCGCGACTGGACAGTAAAAGGCATTCTACTCGCGTAGACCATTATCGCCCGGTTAACGTGTGAGACCTTACCGCTAAGTCAATGGGTGGTGGTAAGGTCCCAGACCCAAAATGGATGCGGGCCAATTTTCATTTTGCTGTACGTTCATTTTTGGTCAAAATAAAAAAAGGCATTTTTTACAGGTGCGCTAAAATGGGATCTGTGCGCGTCCAAAACATGCGCAGGCCATTTTTCAGCATACCTTAGTAAAAAGACCCCTAAGTTCCCATGGTGCCTTTCTGCTACTACATATTTCCCATGAAAGTTTAGTACATGAAATACTTAGGAGCCTTGTCTACTAAGCTAGGGTAAGGACTAACACATGCTTATCACAGCAAAAAATGGTTTTATGGTGAGGTGCGCTGAGGCATCCCGCGCTAATATTGAGATGTGTGCGTGCTACCCCTATGGTAAAAAATGTAATATATTTTTTTGCGCTGAAGTAGACATGTTCTGTGCTAACTGGTTAGCACAGCTACATTGCTGAGCACTGATTAGCGCATGCTAAGCACGTGAGCCCTTACCACTTACACAATTGCACACAATTTAATTAAACAACAAGCTAATTAGCACCAATAATTAGCATTTTAATAAGCAATTATTGTTACTAAGTAAATTTAATTGAACTTTATGCATGTAAATTTAGGAGCGGGATCCGTGCCTAAATGTTACGTGCGATTTGAGAAAGGGGGGGCAGATATGGGAGGGGTACAGACATAACGGGGACATTCTGAAAATTAACATGTGTTGTTACAGAATAACTGGGATAAACGCCTAATGTAGGCTCGTACATTTGTACCACGTTTCAGTTGGTGCAAATGGCCGCTCCTAAAGTTAGGAGTGATTCCCAGGCATGAGCGCTATTCTATAAACCACACGTAACTTTAAGCATGGCTTATAGATTAGCAATTTTTCAGCACCATATAATCTATCCCAAAGGGTGGCAACAGGGGCTCACACACTAGTGGCATAATTAGCGCATGGCCATTAATAAGGAAAATAGAAAAACTGGCCATTTTATCCCAGAGCATATACATAAGCATGGATTAATGAGACAAAGACAACATGGATTTAGTCAAGGGAAATCTTGCCTCCCCAATCTATTACATTTCTTTGAAGGGGTGAATAAACATGTGGATAAAGGTGAGCCTGTCGATACTGTGTATCTGGATTTCCAAAGACTCCTGAGGAAAATATAAAGTTATGGGATGGGAGGCAATGTCCTATTGTTTACTGAGGACTTTTTTCTTCACATTTTAATAATCTGAAGCAATTCCTCTGATACAGACAGACAATCTAGTAGAATTATAAATATTTTTGAAGGTATTTTTCTCCCCATAATTTAAGGCTTGGCATGCACAAGCAAAACTTCTGTTCCCTTTCTACTGGTGTTGCAAGGCTCTTCACATTCAGTCTGGAGGTTCATACATTTCCCAGGCTAAAAGCACTAGCAGGTGCCCTTACCAGGGGCATAGCTATGTGGGGCCACAGGGGCCTGGGCCCCTATAGATTTGGCCCTGGACCCCCCTGCCAACGACCCTCTCGACCCCCCCCCCCCCCCCGTCACCAACCCACCATCGCCGTCTGCTACCTTTGCTGGAGCCGAGGTCCTCTTCTTCCTTCATTCTGTACAACGTGCAGGACGTCAGACTCAGAAACAGAACGAAAGAAGAAGAGGACCTCGGCTGGCGGGGGTTGGGGTCCCCCGCCAGCAAAGGTAGGCAACGGCGGGGGAGGGTTGGTGGCGGGAGGGGGGGGTGTCGAGAGGGTCGTTGGCAACGGGGGTCGGCAATGGCGGGGGGGGGGGCTAAAATGTGCCCCCTTACATCAGGCTCTGGAACCCCCTCCCGCCGAAGTCTGGCTACACCCCTGGCCCTTACAGGAATGCAAATAAATAAATATTAAAAAATCAGCTCCTAATGTACTAGATATTGTCTATGCACTGGGAAGCATATCCATCACTAGGCAGTCACTTTTGTGTTTACCATTAAGATTTTAAGATTGTTGTTTATGTATTTCCTGTACAGATGATACATCAGATTTTGTTTTTATTGAGTATTCATGATCATATGACTATTGTTGGTTTTAGGATTTCAGGGATGCTCTTATTGTAAAACATGATAATGAATGATTTTGTTGTAACCCACATAGATTTATGACAACTAAACATCTTCTAAATAAAGAAAATTGATGTTTCACTTATGGAAGGCACATAACAGTTTTTTAAAAGGCATTTAGCGCCCAGACAAGCCTTCCATATGGGAGTGTCACCCTGGGGGGCATGTCCAAAATGTGACCACGCAGGAGCAACCTTGGGGTACATGATATGGAGATGTAAAGAGGTGGTCGAATTTTGGAGAGGAATAATTCGTTATGTATCCCAAATATGGAAAGCACCTTGTATTTATGATGTGACACTGCTATTTGGTAGACTAAGTAAGCCTAGTCAGAGAGAATACAAAGAATTTGCTTCCAAGTCTGTTATAATTGCTAAACAAGTCATACTGGCTGAGTGGGTCTCCCCCCAACCACCGTCCAAGCAACAGTGGCGAACACGAATGCTGATGTTGATGCGGATGGAAAGGAAGGGTGTTCGGAACTGGGACTCAGAGGGGAAGCAATTCCAAGACTGTTGGGGGCCCTTTTGGGGGACACTTTCACCGACAGCCCACAGCCATCTATTAAACTTTGGAAGTTAAGAATTTGTTAGAGATGAAAGTAGAAGTGAAAAAGGAGCTGGGGGGGGGGAGGAATATTAAACTAAAACCCTGATCGAATATAATGTAAATGGTAAAGAGCATTAAAAGCACTATATGTAGGTAACAATGAAGTCAGTGACCAAGGTGGGAATACCAAGGGGGGTTTGATATGTTTTCTTAATAAACAAGTTAAAGGTAGAGGAATAAGGACGGGAGGAAGGGGTATTAGGAGATAAATAGAAAACGTTATAAATGACGGTGGGAATGCTGGATGATGATCTTGTACTTGAACACTGTGCAGATGTTGAAGTTTTGTGTTTGATTATCTAGAACTTACAGTCAATAAAAAGATTTAAACATAAAAGGCATTTTAAAAAGGCACTATATAGCACTATCCCTCAAATTCTATATATTCACCTTAATTTCCACGTGAAAAATCGAGGCGTATTCTACAACAATATGCGTAACTTAATTGGTTAACTGCTTAATCGGTACTGTTAATTGGATGTTAAGCAATTATCAACACTGGCATTAAGAGTTACGAAGTTGCTAAGTGTAACGTAATGCGCGTAAATTCCACGTTGCATAGTTGAAAAGGGGGCGTGGAATGGGTGGGCCATGGGTGTTTAAAAAATCTGTGTGCATTATTATACACCCACTCTGCGCCTAAATTTAGGTGTCAGGATTTATGCCAAGTAAAACATGGCCTAAATGGATGCAACCAAATTTAGTTGTGTTGAGAGGTGCTCAGCGTACTCTATGTATCATGTAGAAATTTAAACTGACTGTATTAAATTTAGGCGTACTTTGGAGAATACGCCTAGGCGTGATTTTTTTTTACTGCGTGGATATTTCAAGCGCCATATATAGAACTTAGCTCAATATGTTAGCATTAAATACCACCGAAGACTATTTCAACAAGGTTTTTTTTTTTTTTTTAGCTGGCTAGTGTGAAATCATCTCCTAGATATCTAAATAAGAATAATAACTAAATGTGTGAAATAAACGCCATCTTACTTCCATATCGAGAACCTTGTGGAATATGGCTTGGGCTAGGAACTCCTGGACATATCTTTGGTGGTCTCTCCTCATTGCATTTAATCTGTATTCTTTCTCAGAAATTATTCTTCCACTTCTTGTGATCTGGAAAACACAGGTAATGTATAGAAATGATCCAACAACTAGGTGCGGGGATATGCAATACAAGCAAACAACTTGAACCTCACATGTAAAAATACTGCTATTAATTTAGGAATATCAAACAATTATCTGGTTTATTTTTCATTTTTATATATACTAGTGTTGGGGTATTAAGCAAGTTTTTTTCAAAAGGAGTTAAGAAAGACCTCAGAACTGTATCTAGAAACTAAAATTTCCGGGAATTAGATATCAATGGTCCAAAGAACCTCCTTAAATTAAAATTCAATAAATAAGAATCATTTATTTCTTTGCACATTTGTTATACCGTCATATCACCGAATGAATCACAGCAATTTACAATCTAAAAATAAGTGGAGACAGCAAAATTGTAAGCACCAAAACACAGACAACACTGACACAACCAAAATAGCAGGGGAGGAAGACTAACAGCCCGGTTTACAAAGTCACGCTAGCGATTTTAGCATGTGCTAACCAAGTAGACGACCATAGGAATATTATGGGCATCTACACAGTTAGCATACACTAAAAACACTAGCACGCCTTTGTAAACAGGGCCCTAATATTGAACAAAACATTTCTGTGTCACGATAGTGTCTAAAAAACCAGCAAGAATAGAAGGACAAGTCATGAAAAGTAGGGCCAGCAATAAAAGCAATAACAGCTTAAGGGTACCTTTTATTAAGTTGTGTTAGGTGCCAACATGCGCCTAACACAGCTTAAAATGGTGTACTGTGGAACGCGCTCAGGCATCCTATAGTAACTGCCAAATCTGCACACTAACTGCGCACTAGGGGCCCTGTTTACTAAGTCGCATTATAGGCGCATTAAAAATGTACGTGCATTAAAAGTGTAGGCAGCTACAATATTCCTATAGGCGCCTACATGGTTAACGTGCGCGCTAATTGTACGCATGTTAAAAACGCTAACATGCCTTAGTAAACAGGGCCCTAAAAATATTTTTAATTTTTTGAGGGGGCAGAGAGTGGGTGTTCCTGCTCTAAACAGTTAGGACGGCTACATTACCGCATGCTAACTGGTTAGCTCAGGATTATCGCACGAGTCCTTATCACTTACAAAATGGGTGGTAGTTAAGTGCTCACATGGTAATTGTATTCAATGGCCGCGCACTAACGGTAACATTAGCTCATGGACATTAATACAAAAAAAAAATCAGTCATTTTATTGCTGTGGTAAAAAATGGGCTTAGTGAGCAGGAAAAGCTCACGCAAGGGCGATCTAAGGCTGCTTTTTGCTACAGCATAGTAAAAGGACCCTTTACCTAAAAAACTTAAGTACAAAAAAGAAAGGCCTCGAGCTGCTTTAAATGGAAAGGGAGCTCTGCATTTAGGGATCTGGTGCATTCCACACTAAAGGCTGTACTACTACTACTGAGAGAGGTGTCTTAGGCACAATAGGGAAACAGAAGGGTATCACTAGCCGGCTGGAATTACAGAATCTAAGCAAACAAGATGGCTGATACAGTATTAATACAGAAGCCAAATAAACAAGGCTACCCGAGTAGAAAGTGCAGTGTGTCAAAATGAATCCTATAAGCAACAAGGAGTCAGTGTTGCTCAAATAATAATGGGAAGACAAGATCAAAACATTTGGTATTATACAGAAACTTCACAGCACTGTTCTGAATGAGCTCAAGGCTTCTTAGTTTAAACGTTTTCATTGATAGAAAATGAACAGCAGGATCAACAAAGCATTTTCACCAGTCATCAATGTGTTTTTAACACATGCTAAACCCTTCCAAACCCACCCCAACAATTGAAACAGCAAGAATACAGAGGACCTGGTTTCTTGATACTCTCTACACAGCTATGATAATAAGCAAAAATGTAGCGAGAAGTAAAAGAAGAGAAAGAAAAAAAACCCCACATTGAAGACCTCAGGGATATGAATGTTTATATCAAACATATAAATTGCGAATGACCGTACTCACTCGCAAATGCGCAGTAGAGACTTTCCGTCTCTGTCCCGCCCCGCGTCAATACGTGATGACGGGGGCGGGACAGAGAGGGAAACTGCGCGAAGGGGAGGGAAGGAACTGCTGAGGTCGCTACCACTCCCCCCCCCCCGAGGTCACCGCTACTGCTCCCCCCACCCGGAGTCGCCGCCCCCCCTCCACCCGGCCCGGGCCCTCTCTCGCAATTGAACTCACAGCGCCGAAAACGCAGCAGGCAGGCAGATCAGCTGAGCTCCCGTCAGCCTGCCTTCCCTGCCTGTGTCCCGCCCTCACCGACGTTACGTCACACGAGGGCGGGACACAGGCAGAGAAGGAAGGCCGGCGGGAGCTCAGCTGATCTGCCTGCCTGCTACATTTTCGGCGCTGTAAGTTCAGTAGCGAACAGAGCGCCCAGCCCAAGGGGAGGCGGCAGCGGCTCCGAGGGGGGGGGGGGGGAATGACAACGACCTGGCGAGGAGAGTAGCTGGAAATCTCGCCCATTTTAATGGGCACAACGGCTAGTTTTATTATATTACACATCTAGTGTGTATATATATACAGTGGGGGAAATAAGTATTTGATCCCTTGCTGATTTTGTAAGTTTGCCCACTGACAAAGACATGAGCAGCCCATAATTGAAGGGTAGGTTATTGGTAACAGTGAGAGATAGCACATCACAAATTAAATCCGGAAAATCACATTGTGGAAAGTATATGAATTTATTTGCATTCTGCAGAGGGAAATAAGTATTTGATCCCCCACCAACCAGTAAGAGATCTGGCCCCTACAGACCAGGTAGATGCTCCAAATCAACTCGTTACCTGCATGACAGACAGCTGTCGGCAATGGTCACCTGTATGAAAGACACCTGTCCACAGACTCAGTGAATCAGTCAGACTCTAACCTCTACAAAATGGCCAAGAGCAAGGAGCTGTCTAAGGATGTCAGGGACAAGATCATACACCTGCACAAGGCTGGAATGGGCTACAAAACCATCAGTAAGACGCTGGGCGAGAAGGAGACAACTGTTGGTGCCATAGTAAGAAAATGGAAGAAGTACAAAATGACTGTCAATCGACAAAGATCTGGGGCTCCACGCAAAATCTCACCTCGTGGGGTATCCTTGATCATGAGGAAGGTTAGAAATCAGCCTACAACTACAAGGGGGGAACTTGTCAATGATCTCAAGGCAGCTGGGACCACTGTCACCACGAAAACCATTGGTAACACATTACGACATAACGGATTGCAATCCTGCAGTGCCCGCAAGGTCCCCCTGCTCCAGAAGGCACATGTGACGGCCCGTCTGAAGTTTGCCAGTGAACACCTGGATGATGCCGAGAGTGATTGGGAGAAGGTGCTGTGGTCAGATGAGACAAAAATTGAGCTCTTTGGCATGAACTCAACTCGCCGTGTTTGGAGGAAGAGAAATGCTGCCTATGACCCAAAGAACACCGTCCCCACTGTCAAGCATGGAGGTGGAAATGTTATGTTTTGGGGGTGTTTCTCTGCTAAGGGCACAGGACTACTTCACCGCATCAATGGGAGAATGGATGGGGCCATGTACCGTACAATTCTGAGTGACAACCTCCTTCCCTCCGCCAGGGCCTTAAAAATGGGTCGTGGCTGGGTCTTCCAGCACGACAGTGACCCAAAACATACAGCCAAGGCAACAAAGGAGTGGCTCAGGAAGAAGCACATTAGGGTCATGGAGTGGCCTAGCCAGTCACCAGACCTTAATCCCATTGAAAACTTATGGAGGGAGCTGAAGCTGCGAGTTGCCAAGCGACAGCCCAGAACTCTTAATGATTTAGAGATGATCTGCAAAGAGGAGTGGACCAAAATTCCTTCTGACGTGTGCAAACCTTATCATCAACTACAGAAGACGTCTGACCGCTGTGCTTGCCAACAAGGGTTTTGCCACCAAGTATTAGGTCTTGTTTGCCAGAGGGATTAAATACTTATTTCCCTCTGCAGAATGCAAATAAATTCATATACTTTCCACAATGTGATTTTCCGGATTTAATTTGTGATGTGCTATCTCTCACTGTTACCAATAACCTACCCTTCAATTATGGGCTGCTCATGTCTTTGTCAGTGGGCAAACTTACAAAATCAGCAAGGGATCAAATACTTATTTCCCCCACTGTATATATATATATATATATATATATATATATATATACACACACACACACATAAACACACATATACACACATACACACACACACACCTTTGCTGTCCCAACCTGATTTTATCAACAGTTTTTATGTTGTATGGATATTTATCATCACTATTATTATAGTTATTTTTTTTTATTTATAATTGTGTCTTGTTAGACCCCTGAGGAAGGCGCCTGGAGCGCCGAAACACGGCCCGCGTCAGGTCCCTTTTATTAAAGTTTGCAACGTTATTCCAACCTTGGAGGCTATTTTGTGCTTTTTTTTTTTTTCGGAACTACAAATAAAAACATGCCTACAAATACTCAGTATTCCTGAATGTAACTCACCTTGAGCTACTACTGAAAAAGTTGTGAGCAAAATCTAAATAAATAATTGTGGGAGCTGTGCAACGGGTACTAAAAGGTGCAGTGACACATGAAATGGATCCTCGTGTTAATGATTAAAAGGCAGAACCTCTACACCAATAGAAACCTTGCACTCAGTAGCTGACAGAGGCTCACAGGAAGTCAGACGCTTTTGTAGCTCTGGGACATGGTATAAAGCAGAACTTAAATAACAGAAACAAAATAAAGCTGTCCCTACCAGCCCAGCTTTCCGGAGGTGTCTTCTTATCCTTGTATTGTTGAAATATCCAGTCAGATGCTTATCCAATAAGCTGTTGTAGGTTATGAGTGATCTTAAAGAGAGAAAAAAAAGCACAGATATAACTCACAACGTATCTAGATTGCTATAGATGCTTTTAAAAATACGAAGTGGGTTGTGGAAAACTTTTCACTCCCTCTGTGTGTGAATGCACATACATATCTCTGCATGTCCCTGATCAGAGGGCAGAGCAGACAGATGGGTTGAATAGAAAGGTTTGGAAACAATAAAATGAAACCAAATTGTGTAAATATATTTAACCACATGTCACTGTTAATAGATGCACCACAGTAGGCATTTTTAACCTGCAGTATGCACATGTTAGTGCTTACTGCAGCTTAGTAAAAGGTCCTCTAAATGTGATCTTTAAAGGTGTAGACCAGAAAGGTGACTTGCCATTGAGAGCAGGGCTGCTGAGGAGGAGGGGGGGGGGCAGGGAAGGGCAAGATTCCCCAGGCCCGGCCTCCAAGGAGGGCCCGGTACCAGTGATGAAAAGAGACTGCTCTGCCGGCCACAGGTCCTTCCTCCTGCTGCGTCCTGCCTATGCGGAAACACAAAGGCGGGACATAGCAGGAAGAAGGACCTAAAAAAAGGAAAACAAAGAGTAGCCATACTGGGTCAGACCAAAGATCCATCTAGCCCAGTATCCTGTTTTCCAAACAGCGGCGAGGAGGGTAGCTGGAAATCTCGCCCGTTTTAATGGGCTTAACAGCTAGTATATATATATAGATATATATATAGATATATATATATCTATATATATATATATATATATAGATATATATATATTTCTGAACAATTATGATGTCATAGTTCTGCAAGTACCGTAAGCACAGCTGCAGTGAGTGCAATCTTTCCTACTACAGCTGTTTGTTCTTCTCCTCTCTTCTCCCCGTTACTAATGAAATATATCAGATTTTAACTTGGGATCAGCTTCCCTTGGCAGATTCCTTCCCTTATTTTAATTTTCATGCACTCATTTTCTGAAATTTAATAACATGTCTTTCCAAATGCAAGGCAACAATAGAAAGGAAGTATACATCACCCCATAAAAGTAAACAATATAAATCCTTGGTCTGTGATAAAATAATTAAAAAAAAACACAACAAAAATAAGTCAGTCTCAAAACAATAGATAGCAATAATGAAAGCCCTTTCCACACATTAAAATATGGTTTTACACTTTTGCAGTCAAAATAGTAGCCATGGAAAAAGCAGACAATATTTTTGTGGGTACTTTTCCATAGATCATAGTCGAAGCAAAATTACCCAGATAGCTTTGGTTCTATTATCAAGGCAAACCCCAGAGGTACTCAAAAAATAGTTTGAAACTTTGTTATCTCATTCACCTCAGAGGTAAAAATTACTTGTGGGTTTCCTTGACCATAGGTGGTTTCATGATCTACCTCTATATAAAATGTAAAACAAGACCTGGTAAGGGGTAAAACAGGAAACCCCAGAATTTAAAACTAAAATCCAGAAGTATAGCTCTATATTAAACAAAAGAATTGCAGTATAAAAGTGGCTTCCACATAAAGAATGCATATAAAGCCAGAATTAAAGCTTTACAAAATATGAGAGTTTAGAACAACAAATATGGAAAAGCCAGATTAAAATGCTACTGTGTCTTTATTAGGCGCTTGAAAGCATCTAATTGTCAGCCTGGGGAAGAGACTTCTGAGATGTCTCAGTTCCCAAAAGACTCATGGGCAAATGGTGGTATCTGGTCTCCCTCAGGGAGGGCATAAAAAGACGGTCTTTTTCAGCTGATTGATAGTAGTGCCTAGGACCCTGATGGCGAACCTATGACACGCGTGTCAGCACTGACATGCGTAGCCATTTTTGATGACATGCGGCGGCGCCGCCGCAGTGTGGTCCGCCCTCCCTCCTCGCTCCCAGAAACTAACCTTAAAGCCTCCTTTCACGCTGCAGCAAGCAGCAGCAGGGCAGGACACTCCTTCCTTCCGTGTCCCGCCCTCGCCTGATGAAACGTCCGCGAGGGCGGAGCAAAGAAGGAAGGAGGAGAGGTCTGCCCTGCTGCTGCTTGCTGCGACGTGAAAGGAGGCTTTAAGGTTAGTTCTGGGCCCGGTAGCAGACGGAGGGGGGGGCCCAGCGACCTCGGGTGGGCAGTGATCTCGGGTGGGGGAGGCCCGGGGCGGTCCTAGTAGCAGTGATTTTTCTCCAAGTGACACACCACCCGAGTTATACTCGGTGTTTTGGCAAATTTTGACACACCAAGCTCAAAAGGTTGCCCATCATTGGCCTAGGAAGTGCATAAAACAAATGAATGTTTTTAGGGGACCATTTTGGCCTGTTGTACATGGAAGGGTACAACCAAAACAAATACTGGGTTTTCCAAAATACTATTCTTTAGTTTTTACCAATCCAATTTGGGAACATGCAGCCCCTTTCTTTCTGAGCACTCTACCAAAACCCTCATCCACACCCTTGTCACCTCTCGTTTGGACTACTGCAATCTGCTTCTTGCTGGCCTCCCACTTAGTCACCTCTCCCCTCTCCAGTCGGTTCAAAACTCTGCTGCCCGTCTCACCTTCCGCCAGGGTTGCTTTACTCATACTACCCCTCTCCTCAAGTCGCTTCACTGGCTCCCTATCCGTTTTTGCATCCTGTTCAAACTTCTTCTACTAACCTATAAATGTACTCACTCTGCTGCTCCCCAGTATCTCTCCACACTCGTTCCTCCCTACACCCCTTCCCGTGCACTCCGTTCCCTAGATAAATCCTTCTTATCTGTTCCCTTCTCCGCTATTGCCAACTCCAGACCTCGCTCCTTCTGTCTTGCTGCGCCCTATGCATGAAATAGACTTCCTGAGCCCCTACGTCTTGCCCCATCCTTGACCATCTTTAAATCTAGATTGAAAGCCCACGTCTTTAACATTGCTTTTGACTCGTAACCACTTGTATCCACTCGCCTCCACCTACCTTCCTCTCCTCATTAATTGATTTGTTTGCTTTATTTTTTGTCTCCTAGATTGTAAGCTCTTTGAGCAGGGACTGTCTTTCTTCAATGTTTGTGCAGCGCTGCGTATGCTTTGTAGCGCTATAGAAATGCTGAATAGTAGTAGTAGTAGCACTCAGAGCAGGTAATAGGCCCAGACTTCTCCCAACCCACCCCAGCTCCAGATCTGAGTCAGCCATATGCACATCCCACTGTAAACCCCTGTCTTCAATTCCTGCCCACCCAGTTTCCCAATCCCCCAACCTGAAAGGCACAGCAAAGTGGTTCATGTTCCTCGCCATCAAAACCAACTTGAATATTTATGAAGAAAAATGATAAAGTGTTTATATCAATTTTCTCCCATTGCTGCTATTGTAATAAATTCTGATAAAGTCCCAGGATTAAAAAATGAGGTAAAAACTGAACATGGATAGCCTTGGGTATGAGGTGCTTTTTTTCCCGTCTGGAATGTAAGTCTTTTCTTGCTTGAAAATGCCTGTCCAGCTATAAGAGATAAAGAGCTACAAGATCCCACAGTTAAAGGCACCAGGAAGTCTCCACAGTGAAATTCATGGGATAAGGTCATTTAGCTAGTACTATGGCAACTCTCAATACTGCTTTTCGCATCCTTTGCTTGCGTGCCAGTCTGTCAGATTACTGCAATTAAGCTCCGTATTGATTTACCCTAGCCAGTATCATTTAACAAGTTAACCTACTGTCTGAGGACAGGTCAGAAAAGAAATGTAACCCAATGTCCTTTCGCTTAGATCTTTCAGCTTAATATTTCATGCCAGTAATTCTCCAAACATGCACTGCAGCAATTCTATAACATTAGCAATCAAGTCCGTTTCTGCCAAATTCCAGCAGGGCTGGGGTGACAGCTTCTAGGGGGGAGAGAGGGATGGCCAACAGCATCAGCAGTCAAAGCAGAACAGTACATTCAGTTTGTGTGGCTGTTCCAAAGGACCATCGGTGTTTAGATTTACTTGCAGGAAGGGTCATTTTCAAAAGGCTATTTATCCAGGTAAATGGGCTTTTTACCTAGGTACATGGCTTTTGGAAAATCACCCTCATTCCCCCTAATTATATAGAGCGCCCACTTTCCCAGCTGAAATGGCAGTTATATGGCTAATCAGGGAATAATAGTAGTTACATGTGTAAATGCACTTGGACACTATTCTATAACTTTGCACAAAAGTACTCTAGTGTGCAAGTGCGAAGGGCGTGGATGTGGTCGGGTCATGGGCGTGTCTAGCAATTCTGCACAACAGCACAAACCTTATAAAATACTTTCAGGTATGTGCATAACTATCAGCATTTAGGCGCAAACATTGGTCACGCCTACAGGTACACGCGTAATTGTGGGTTACATTAGAATTCTATAACCAGTTACCTGCATAATTTCCATTAGGGAATATGCACTTAGGGCCAGATTCTATATATGGCGCCTGAAAAATCCACGCGGAAAACATTTCCGCCTAAACATATTCTATAAGCAGCGCAGTCTAGATTTAGGTGTGGTATACAGAATATATTTAGTTGATATCCCAGTGCCTAAAACTGTGTGCCTCAATTTACACCAATGCAAACATGGCACAAATCCTGGTGCACAGGGCCATATTCTATAACAGTGCGTATAAATTTTAGAACGCCACAAAACACCCATTTCCCTGCCCATAACCATGCTCCATTTTGCCTGCGCGCATTAGAATTTAAGCGCGGTGTGTTGCAGAATATGCTTAGCGAGTTGTGCTTGTAAATTCTAATTATTACCAATAAGTGCTCATTATTGCTCATTAAGACCTGTTATCAATGCTGATTAGTTTGTTAAGCCAATTAAGTTACGCATCTTGTTATAGAATACACCTGGATTTCAGCGCAGAAAACGAGGTGTGATACATAAAATCCCCTCCTTAGTGTGTGGTATTTAGCCATCTAACCTTCAGTGACCTTTACAGAATTACCTCCATAAATGTAGGTACATACAAAATAAGGTTTAATATGTCAAAGTGTGATGTCTATTTATGCATTTTTGCAGGATTCTTCTGGGTCCTGAGATGGGCGTTATTGGGATTATGAGTGTTGAGTTTGATTATGAAAATCTCCAGGGGGACCTAGGGGCATGAAAGATAATTGAGGGGAGGAACAAGCTTGAAAGTTCACCTAGGAGTACATATTCAGCCAGCAGTGGTGAGCGATTTGCTGACTGCCACCAGCGTTATTCCCAGATATTCAAGGCTGGGCCACGTCAAGGCTTTGGCACTTAATATCCAGTTTATGCAGCACCAGCTAATACATGGTCGCTTAAGTTGACATTCAGAACTTAACCGGCCGTGGGTCCCATTTATGCGGCTACCTTGGCCAGTAGTGCTGAACATCCCCAAAATAATCGGCTTTCACTTAGATGCTAACCATAACTTTCAGCAGCGATAACTCATTACGTGCTACTGAAAAATTGTGAACAGCCCCAAACAAGCAATTTAACTGTGGTCAGTGGTGGCCAGTTAAATCGCTTTTAATATCGACCAACTAGTGTCTAGCACTCTTGCACTGGCCCTAACTTCCTGACCTGTACAGCTGGTTGGAATTCATATAACAGTTTTAAAAGAATTATCACCACTTTTTAAAAGTTAGCATACTGAAGTAAAATGCATCACCCTGGATTCAATTACTACATACAGTTCCACATGAAATCTGAAATTATTCTAATAGTAACCACTTTGTCAATGTAGATACATTAGAATTTGCTACCCGCGAGTGCATTAACAATGCATTAGCATTAACTGCACTCTAGCATTCAGAGGAATAGTGATGTGGAAAACCTTGTGAAGACAAAATCTATACAGTCCTCCTACACAAATATTCACTCAGAGGACTAAAAGGGATTTTATGACGCATTCAGCTGCTTAACTTTCCACCAGAATGATGTCTGCTGAGCACACTTAGCAGGCATCAAAAAGCTTTAGCAAGTTTTCATTTTTAGCTATAATCAATTTGAGCATTTTAGCACCACCATGCAAGATTGCCACCTACCAGACCTTTCAGGGTTTCTTCAGCTTGGTTTCACATCTGGATTCTTAGTTCCTTTATTTATAAAAATTTATATATCCTCTCCTTGGCATCACAATCAAGATTGTGTAACATAGTAGATGACAGCAGATAAAGACTTGTACGGTCCATCCAGTCTGCCCAACAAGATAAAGTCATAGTATAAGGTATGATATGTATACTTGGTCTTGATTTGTCCTTGCTAGGGTACAGATTGTAGAAGTCTGCCCATCTTGTTCACCAGTTATGGAAGCTGAATCTGTCCAGCCACGATCAGCGTACAGACCATAGAAGTCTGGCTTCACTTCCCAATTGCTGGTGTTGCATTCCAGACATCTATCACCCTCTCCGTAAAAAAGTACTTCCTGACATTATACCCAAGTCTGCCCCCCCACCCCCCGCTACCTCAATTCATGTCTTCTAGTACTACCACCTTCCTGTCTGGAAAAAGTTTGTTTGTAAAATTAATACCTTTCAAATATTTGAATGCCTGTATCAATATTACCCCTACCTCTTCTTTCCTCCAGGGTATTCATGCTCAGGTTCTCAAGTCTCTCTTTGTACGTCTTCCAACGCAAACCCCATACCATTTTGGTCGTCTTTCTCTAAACCGATTCAAAATCTTAGTAAGATACAGCTTCCAAAACTGAACACAATAATCCAAGTGGGGCCTCACCAACAACTTGTACAGGGGCATCAGTACCTTCTTTCTTCTGCAGGTTATACCCCTTTCTATGCAACCTAGCATCCTTCTGGCCACGGCCACCGCCTTGTTGCATTTTTCATCACCTTGAGATCCTTGGACACCATCACCCCAAGGTCCCTCTCATGAGCTATGCTTATCAATCTCTCTCTCTCCTCCTATCTGGTACAACTCCTTTGGATTTCTGCACTTCTTGACATTAAATGTTAACTGTAAGAAAACAGAAGGCAAACTGTCTACAAAATCCACCGTAGAATTGTAGACAAAAGAAGACCTTGTTTGTAAGTCCTGGGAGATTTGAAACAACTTATTAAAGATTGTTTTTCTACAATAAGGTCTGCATTTGTCTTCTATTCCACATTAAATTTTAACTGCCAGACCTTTGACCATTCTTCTTCAATTTTTAGAGAACTCTTCTCATGGTTTCTACTCCCTCCAGGGTATCCACTCTATTGGAGTTACCAGTTAAATATAGGATTCGGTATAAAATCCTGTTACTTGTATTTAAGGTGTTAACAAATGCTATCTCACCAATCATTTCTGCCAGCCTGCATATTCATCAGCCCTCACAAGCGTTACGCATTTACTAGATATTCCATCCTTTTGATTGATCCGTTGGAGAAACACACATCAATGTTTTTTTATGTATCAGGACCAAAGTTATGGAATGAACTTCCACTGCAGATTTGTGCAATCAGATCAATGCCTGCCTTTAAAAAGATGCTGAAAAAAAATCAATTTCCAACAAGCATTTGGTGAAGGCTTCATGGATGGTTGAGAGTCTGACGTATTTCTGGTGTCATGTATCTGATGAGTTTTTAACTTTATGGTATGATTTGTTGTAAACTTTTGTATCTTGTGATTTTTGTTTATTTTATGGATTTATAGATGTGATTATGACGTTGTATTGTTATTTTTATTTTTTACAATTATGTATGTTTATTATGTAACCCACTTAGAATTATCAAGATAATGCGGACGTTTACAATAAACAGTCTCCTGATGGAGACAAAGACAGTATTTGAATTCAAGAAAGCATTGGACAAGCACATAGGATCTCTAAGACAGAGATGGCATGGATGGGCAGGCAGACTGGACAGGCCATAAGGGCTTTACCTGCTGTCATTTTCTATGTTTCTGTCCCTGTCTATTACAGTATTAGAAAAGAGAGCGGGCAGTTTTCTTTTTCAAATACACTGACAGATGTGCTGGGGAATGGTAAATGTGCACAAGTATCTATCCTAACCAGGAGTCTTGGGCTGGAGTACTACATTTGGCACAAACAGTGAGGCAATGGAGAGTGACTTGCCCAAGATCAGCAGGAGCATCAGCAGGATTTGACTGGGCTTCCCTGTTTGTCAGCCCCGTGGGGGGGGGGGGGGGTGTCACTTGTGCAGCAGAGGGAAAGCTTTGGGGCAACTTCAGGCAGCGTATCAGAGTTCCTGTTACGCTGGTGTCCCCCTGCAGAGGGACCTGCTTTTCAAAGTAGACTGGGAAGGTGAGGGGAAGGGAGGGAGACATCAGACCATGATGGGGAGAAGGGGAAGAGATGCCAGACTGGAGGTGGAGGGAGGGGACTAGAAAAAGAAATGATGGGCCTTGAAACAGAAGTAAGGGGGAGGTGCTGAATGAAAGGGCAGTAAGGATGAAACAGATGTTAGACCTTGGGATAAGAGGGGGGAGAGAGATGCTGAATCATGGGGTGAGAGAAGGGAAGAACAGCAAGAAAGAGAGGCAGCAATGTTGGGCAACAGGGAGGGGAGGAGAGAAAGCAGGTGAACCGAGAGATGGGACAGGAAGATGGTGAAGGGAAAGGGACAGGGAGATGTCAGGCCATGGGGGGGGGGGGGGGGAATGGAGGAAGAGAAAATGGGGGGGAGAAAGAAGATGAATGAGAGGCGGATAGTGAGTGCAGAGGTAGAAATCTGGTAATAAGGAGTACATGAAAAATAGAAAGGAATAGGAGGCTGTGGAAGGAGTGAGATAAGGAACTGGGAGAGCCAGAGCATGAGAGGAGATGGTAAGTCGTTAGGTAGCTGAAAAGTAAAAAGAAGAAGGGTGAGAAAGAGGGTGTGATTCAAGTGAACAAAGGCAGAAAAGATTAAAAAAAAAAGGGAAGAAAGAAATAGTCGCCTGTCAAGGATCAATTTGCGGTATATCAAGGGTACAAATAAAATAAATAAATAAATAAAATAAAATAAAATAAAATAACTGGTTCAGATCTGAGGGCCTGAAAATGTACTGCAACATCCTATCTAAAATCGTAGCCCACCATAGCTATAAAGGAGCAGGAGTTGCTTTAAGATCTTAGCACCACAAAGGGTTATAAAAACACATAATAACATAAGTATTACCATACTGGGTCAGACCAGAGATCCATCAAGCCCAGAATCAAGGTTCCAAAACAGCAAAAACAGATTTTATGCCGTTTATCCCAGGAATATAGTTTCCAAGTTTATTAACAAACTTCTTATCCCGCCCATCAAAAGCATGTCTGAGCAGCTTACATTCTAATCATAGGGTAGGAGAGTGTATAGACAACATCACAGTAAGGGTAGGGGGTAGAACTACAATATCTCATAGGACGGGGGGAGGGGGAGGAGGAGAGGAAGAACGATGGGGATCGGCTTGGCGGTCAGGTCTCACATCCTACCTGTGCAGAAAGAGGTCAGGTATAGGCATTCAAGAAAAAAAATATTTTGAGGTCAGTTTTGAATTTTGGAAGAGATGTTTGTAGTCTAAGATGTTATGCAAGCATATTCCAGAGTTCAGGTCCTTGTACCGAAAATGTTGAACTCCATGTAGTTTCCAGGACTATCTCTCTGAAAGAAGGAACGATGAGTCGGTTCTGATGTGACAATCTTAGCGCTCTTGAGGGGCAATAGGAGGTTCTCCCACAAGATAGATTTTGAAGACTAGAAGCAAAATTTTGTAAGTAATACGGTGAAACCCTTGGGGTAATTCTATAAGCTGGTACCTAAATTTAAGCACCAACTGTGCACTCAGTTTATAAAATACTAGAACTTACATATGTAATTGGCACCAATAATTGGTAGTTGCGTGCATAAGTGCTATTCTATTAACAGAGCACCTAACTTGTCTAGTTTACAACTGTCAGGGGGATGCTAGAGGTGGACATGTCACCAAGCAACATGCCCAGCTTATAGAATACTACCAATTGCACTCACTGCATGGCACACTCAGGCACGCTCACTCACACCAACCACTGACCTCTCATTAAGTAGGTTAGCCTAACTTTTGGTGCACCAAATCAGCGTTGCGTTAATAGGGCTTAGGCACACCCTTAACAGAACTGCTGTCATAGTATCTGGTAACGGACAGAGTTTGTGTTGCTGTTATTGAGATGACACTAGAATTTGAATAGAAATTTTTTTATGCAGAATTATAAAGTGAAACATTTTACTTTTGCTCTGTGCCCACTGTTGAAGGAGTTTTATTGGTTGAGCCATGTGAATGAATAACTATAAACCATCTGATTTACATAAGAAAATGTATGTAAGTAAGAATGACGTGGAGGGGCATAATCGAACGGGGCGCCCAAGTTTTCCTGAGGGCGTCCTCGCAGGACAGCCCCCACGAAGGGGCGGGGAAACCCGTATTATTGAAACAAGACGGGCATCCATCTTTCGTTTCGATAATACGGTCGGGGACACCCAAATCTGGAAATTTAGGTCAGCCATAGAGATGGTCGACCTAAATGTTGAGATGGGCGACCTTAGAGATGGTTGTCCTCGATTCTTGGCAAAAATGGAAACCAAGGATGCCCATCTCAAAACGACCAAATCCAAGACATTGGGTCATGGGAGAAGCCAGCATTTGTAGTGCACTGGTCCCCCTCACATGCCAGGACACCAACTGGGCACCCTAGGGGGCACTGCAGTGAACTTCAAAAATTGTTCCCAGGTGCATAGCTCCCTTACTTTGGGTGCTGAGCTCCCCAACCCCCCCCCCCCCCCAAAAAAAAAAACCCACTACCCACAACTATACACAACTACCATAGCCCTAAGTGGTGAAGGGGGCACCTACATGTGGGTATAGTGGGTTTCTGGTGAGTTTTGGAAGGCTCATATTTACCATCACAAGTGTAACAGGTGGGGGGGGGGGGAAGGGCCTGGGTCCGCCTGCCTGAAGTGCATTGCACCCACTAAAACTGCTCCAGGAACCTTCATACTGCTGCGATGGACCTGAGTATGACATTTGAGGCTGGCAAAAAATATTTTTAAAGTTTGTTTTTTAGGGTGGGAGGGAGTTAATGACCACTGGGGGAGTAAGGGGAGGTCATCCCCGATACCCTCTGGTGGTCATCTGGTCAGTTTGGACACCTTTTTGAGGCTTAGTCGCAAGAAAAAATGGTCCAAGTAAAGTCAGCCAAACGCTCATCAGGAATGCCCTTCTTTTTTCCATTATTGGCCGAGGACGCCCATGTGTTAAGCACGCCACAGTCCCACCTTCGCTATGCTTTCAACATGCCTCAGTGAACTTTGGTCGTCCCCACGACAGAAAGCAGTTGAGGACGCCCAAAATCGGCTTTCGATTATGCTGATTTGGGTGACCCTAAGAGAAGGACACCCATCTCCCAATTTGTGTCGGAAGATGGGTGCCCTTCTCTTTCGAAAATAAGCCTGTAAGTGTGAATGCAAAGTAAGAAACTGGAGTTAGAGCTAAGGGGCAGAATGGGGAGGGGGAGCTTAGACCCCCCCCCCCCAACCAAAAGAACAGTTCACTGCCCCTGCAGGACCCCCATATTTGTATTGCTCAAGGATAGGTTCTGTTTAACATAGGGCAGCCGTTTCTGGATGAATGGCAAACAGCTGCTCTCAAAGCAAAAACAAACTCACACAGCCATCAACTGTGAACTTTTAATTGCAGAGAGGGTGGATAATTTTCTAATAGCTCACTCATGCAGATCAGTAGCAAATTATTCATGTTAGAGAGGTAGTTATCAAGGTGTGTTATGACAATAAACATTATTTGCACCTTAAGGCGTATCAAACAGCACTAAATGTACATCATATTACCATAATGCTTATTAGTTTAAGTTAACTCAAGTTACCTAGTAATGAGATGCAAAGCATGCAAAAAAGCTCATTATTGTGTAAATTCAATAACACAGTTTGCAAAAATCTGGCAGCTTTGTTGTGTCCCAGGATCATCAGGCCACAAAGCTGCAGCTCAGTGTTCCCAGCCCACTTCTTAATGAGGCCAGATGCCAGCAATGAGAAGCTACCCCTTACCCCTTCCCAAATGATGTCCCTTGCCCCGAAGATCTCCCTTCCGAAAGTACTTCCCCCCAACCCCAAAGATGTCTCAATGGCATCTCCCACCCCGATGATCACCAAACTCAAGTACAAGGAAAGCAGCCCCCATCCCCCACACTTTAGCCCCCTTGGTCCTACGTTCTTGATCTCTGGTGTCTGGTGAGTTTGGGGCAGGAGTGATCCTCACTTGCTCCTGCCCCTTTCCATTGCTGGTTTCAAAATGGTATTGGTGACCACTAGGGCTGGTATTGTTGTACTACTGCTAGCCCTTATATAGCAGCTTGATCCTTAGCAATAGTACCAGAAGACTGCCACTAGGTGTCACCAGCAACATATAGAACTCAGCGTCAGAAGGGTCAGGAGTTAGTGTGCACTGCTCTTGCCTCAAAACCACTAGACAGAAGAGATCAAGAAGACAGGTCCAGGGGAGCTTAAGGGAGGGTGGGAGGTGCTTTGCCTGAACTTGGGGCAGTCTTATGGGTGAGGAGGGGGGAAAGAGAGAGATGGAGGGCAGGCAGCTCCTCATTGCTGAGTATGAGCACATAGTAACACATCAACGTAGTAAATGACAGCAGACAGTCCATTCAGTCTGCCCAGCAGTCACACTCACTATCAATTGATGATTAAAACCAACAATGAATGCAATACAAAATACTTGATCATGGTCTTTCTTTGGCATTTCTGGGACATAGACCGTACAAGTCCACCCAGCACTGTCCTTTGATTTCAACTACTTGAGTTACTGTTAAAACCCACTCCAGCACCGTTAACAAGCAGCCCAAGAGCATCCGGCCATGGCTTTGTGGTCCGATGATCTGGAGATGGAAAAATAATGCTTCTTGCAAGATCCCAAATTGTGTTATTATTGTATTGTGGGAATCAGTAATCTGTAGTACTAAGCTGACACCAGCTGGTGACTCACCTTCTTGATAACTACCTCCACAAATGGGTTTTGGAAACTGTCCCTCCAACTACCGCCCCATTTCCCTCCTACCCTTCCTCTACAAGTTACTTGAACGTGCCGTTCACAGCCATTGCCTTGATTTTCTCTCCTCTCATGCCATCCTCGATCCGCTTCAATCCGGTTTTCGCCCCTTACACTCCACAGAAACGGCGCTATCTAAAGTCTGCAATGATCTCTTCCTTGCCAAATCCAAAGGCCACTATTCCATCCTCATCCTCCTCGACCTATCCGTCGCTTTTGACACTGTCAATCACAATTTACTTCTTGCCACACTGTCCTCATTTGGGTTCCAGGGTTCTGTCCTCTCCTGGTTCTCCTCTTCTCTCTCCCACCGTACCTTCAGAGTACATTCTCATGGTTCTTCCTCCACCCCATCCCACTCTCTGTTGGAGTTCCTCAGGGATCTGTCCTTGGACCCCTTCTTTTCTCAATCTACACCTCTTCCCTGGGCTCCCTTATCTCAAACCATTCCAATATCATCTGTATGCTGACGACACCCAGCTTTATCTCTTCACACCTAACATCACTGCAGAAACCCAGGCCAAAGTATCGGCCTGCTTTTCCGACATTGCTGCCTGGATGTCCAACCGCCACCTGAAACTGAACATGGCCAAGACCGAGCTTCTTGTCTTCCCACCCAAACCCACTTCTCCTCTCCCGCCACTCTCTCAGTTGACAACACCCTCATCCTTCCCGTCTCATCTGCCCGCAACCTCGGTGTCATCTTCAACTCCTCCCTCTCCTTCTCTGCGCACATCCAGCAGATAGCCAAGACCTGTCACTTCTTCCTCTATAACATCAGCAAAATACTACTACTACTTGACATTTCTAAAGCGCTACTAGGGTTACGCAGCGCTGTACAATTTAACATAGAAGGACAGGGGAGTCACGTGACGCCATGCACGCGAGTGGTCGCTAAAAGATCAGCTCCGTGCTCCTTCTAGACAACCCCGGTTTGGAATCCCGCAAACCTAAGCCAAATTATTACAGCAAAGATCGAGATATCATCTTAACGATATACCTACTTTAGTTGGTGATTAAAAGTGATGATGGCGGCCAAATCGCTTCGACGGGACAAGGAAAAGAGCAAACTCGGAGAAGACAAGATGGCGGCCCCGGCAAGTCCGTCGAATATAACAGTTAGCTCCGCATGGACAGCGGAAATAGTGGGAGAAGTCACCACAGCACTGGAAGTCATCTTAGACAAGAAACTACAGGGGCTGGAAACCAAACTCGAGGGACTCCAAACGCACATGACTCAACTAAGTCAGGAAGTGGCTAGTTTTCAACAGCGCACGGGGGCCCTCGAAGATCAGGTCACTGCGGTGGAACGCCAGTATTCCAAGCTCCTGAAAACGATTGAAACTCAAGCGGAGAAGCTTGAAGATCTCGAAAATCGTTCGAGAAGAAACAACCTTCGTTTTGTAGGCTTACCGGAGGAATTGGGAGACAAAGAGCTACGAGGATTTTTGGAGACGTGGCTTACAAAAGAACTCCGATTGCCTACAGATATGGGCCCACTGGTCATAGAACGGGCCCATCGGGTAGGCCCGGTGAGACAGAATAATAACAGACCAAGGGTGGTTATCTGCAGAATATTAAATTTTCATCACAAAACTGTCATCATGCAGAAACTGCGAGCGGGAACCAGCTTGAACTACAACAACTATAAAATCCTATGTTTCCAAGATTATTCTATGGCGGTGGCCGCCCAAAGAAAGAATTTCTCACCAATTTGCTCCCAGCTGGTACAGCATAAAATCAAGTTTGCTTTATTGTATCCTGCCAAATTAAAGATATTTTATCAGTCCAATACGCACACGTGTAACACGCTACAGGAAGCTCAGGAATATGTTAAGAGCATTTTAACAGCTAGGGATGAATGAATAGCGCGGAAGAAGCAATTAAACTGACATGAGAGATTGAAATTTGTATACTAAAGACACAGCAAACATGGTGACAAAGGTCTGGCACCAACCATAAACACAAGTGGATTATAATACTAACCAAGAACCTAGGACTACAATGAGAACTGGAAAAGTTTGAAAGCTGCGAAATCGATAATGACAATAATTGACAGGAGACGCCGCGAAAAGACCTTCTTATGTCGGAGGAGGAATCAGCCCTGATCTGCAGGTGGTGTCTCTGAGGCTGGTGAACGCGCAGCAAGCTATAATATCCAGGTTTAAGAGTAAAATGTTTAAGTACACTAAAGTTCTGTTTGTTAGAAGAATTTAATGATAAGACAATAAGGAGATTTCGGGTTAAAGTAATCTCATGTTGAATAGACATTATACTGTCATTAGGACAAAACACAACTACTTGGACTTGACACAACTGACTAGGGTGCTGTAAAATAGTGAGGAAGAAGCAATCAAACTGACATGAGAGTTTGAAACCTGTATACCAAAGACACAGCAAACATGGTGACAAAGTTCTGGCACCAACCATAAACACAAGTGGATTATAATAATAACTAAGAACCTAGGATTACAATGAGAACTGGAAAAGTTTGAAAGATGCGAAATTGATAATGACAATATTTGACAGGAGACGCCGCGAAAGGACCTTCTTATATCGGATGAGGAATCTGCCCTGATTTGCAGGTGGTGTCTCTGAGGCTGGCGAACGCGCAGCAAACTATAATATCCAGGTTAAAGAGTAAAATGTTTAAATACACTAAAGCTCTGTTTGTTAGAAGAATTTAATGATAAGACAATAAGGAGATTACGGGTTAAAGTAATCTCATGTTGAATAGACATTATACTGTCACTAGGACAAAGCACAACTGCTTGGACTTGACACAGCTGACTAGGGTGCTGTAACCCTGGCGGGGTATGTCAAAAATGTGAATTGACGATGAAAATTATGAGGGGCAGATATATGTAAAAAGTATATGATCTTGTTACTGGGATACTGATACTAGAATATAAAAGATATTACGGGAGATTGAAAGGCATGAGAAGATAAAATGCACTACGGGGGAGACTAGAAGGAGGGGGTTAACACGTGACAAGTCCAATAGGGACTGGGAACTCAAAAGGGGTACAGGGAGGGGAAGAGGAAGGTAGACTTCAGGGAGGGGATAAGAATGGGAAGGGAGGGAGAGCGAGCAAAGCACAAGTAGATAGAGATAATACTGGGAAAGAGGGGGGGAGGGGAAGAGAGTAACCCATTATAAAGCCAAAATCCAAACACAAATGATAGAAAGAAAATGGCATCATAGAAGGGGTGGCTGGAGGCTGGGCCGGCGACTCCTAGAAGTAAAGTGTTATCAAAAGACGGTACAATGGATACAAAAAGGTAACAGATTAAGGTAGTATCTTGGAATGTAGGAGGCATACATTCCCCAATCAAAAGGTCAAAAATCTTGAGGCATCTGCAACGCATAGGGGCAGATATCGCGATGCTCCAAGAAACACATTTGTCCAACACTGAGCATGCCAAGCTAGCTAAATGGTGGGTAGCTGATTGTGTGGCATCTGCGGCCGCGGGAAAGAAAGGAGGAGTGGCAATACTCATACGAAAGGGGTTAGCAACTAAAGTGCATAAAATAATTACAGACCCAGAGGGTAGATATGTTATGAGTATAGTTACGATAAATGGAAAAAACATGCTCCTAGGAAGTATTTATGCTCCTAATGTACTAGACCAAAAATTCTATAAGAAGGTTCTCAAACAGATCACACGGTTGGAATCGCTACCCACAATGTTGGGGGGCGATTTCAATATGACATGGGATCCAATCCTAGATAGGTCACACCCCCCAACTAAAATAAGAAAAATAGATACCAGAGGACTACCAGATTTTTGTACAACGCTTGACTTAATTGACGTCTGGCGGACATTGCACCCACTTGACAAAGAATACACACACCAATCCAGAGCACACGGAACTTCATCTAGAATAGATTACTTATTAGCATCCCGCAACTTATTAACAGATATCATGGCGGCCTATATAGACCCTTGTGTAATATCGGACCATTCGGTGATAGGAATGAAATGGAACGAAGGAGGGAAAGATGAGAAGATACGCAACTGGACGTTTCCCGCATACTTGATAAGAGAAGCAAAATTTAGGGAATATTTGCTCGCAAAATGGGCAGACTATAAACACTTTAATGAAGGCTCAGTGAATGAAACGACTAATTTTTGGGAAGCGGCAAAGGCAGTATTGAGGGGCGAAATTATAAGTTATGTTGCGCAATACAAAAGAGCAAGAGATAGAGAAATAGTGAGGCTTGAAAAACAACTGCACCAATTGAATAGGCAATACGGCATGAATCCCGGTAACAAGATAAGACAGGAAATATTGGCCCTACAAACAACTCTGAATTCACTCCTGCACGAGAGAGAAATAAAATCTCAGGCCTATTACAGATTCCAACTATATAGGCATGGGAACAAAGGGGGCAAATATCTAGCTCGCCTTATAGCACCTAGGTATGCACCTAGGAACATAACAGCTATGAAAACTACGGAGGGGAAACTCATACACACCAATCATGAGATCAGGCTAGCTTTCCAAACATACTATCAGCAACTTTATAAGGCTTCAGACCAGGAGGGATTATCAGGGGAATTATATCTAGAGGGCCTACAAATTCCGAAGCTGCAATGCAATGACCAGAATCGCCTGAATGCTAGGATTAGCGAGGAAGAGGTGGCCTGGGCCATTACTCAGAGTAAAACAGGCAAAGCCCCAGGCCCGGATGGATATAAAGCGGAATTTTATAAGCTGATGGGAGACTCGGTGATTCCTACCTTGGCTAGGGTATTTAATGAATGGATAGAAAAAGGTAGGATGCCTGAGCATTTAAATTTAGCCCGAATAGTGGTGTTTCCCAAGCCTAAAAGAGATGAAAAATTAGTTACATCTTACAGACCTATCTCCCTACTCAATCAGGAAGCAAAGCTATTTGCCAAAATACTGGCAAACAGACTAGGCAAGGTACTACCTGAGCTCATACATCCAGCACAGGTAGGATTCGTACAAGGTAGATCAGTTACGAAAAACATGAGGAACATTCTGGCGGCCTTGGAAAGATTGGGTCACTCCAAAGAACAAGCTTTAATGATAAGCTTTGATGCAGAAAAAGCATTCGATAGAGTGGAGTGGCCCTTTCTGTACTCGGTGCTAGAGAAATATGGATTCAATGGCAACTTTATGCAGGCAATCAGAGCATTGTATTATTTGCCGAGAGCACAAGTACTGATAAACGGTAATGTATCAGGAGAAATACAGATTAGTAGAGGAACAAGACAGGGGTGCCCTCTGTCACCCCTGCTATTTGCGCTCCAATTGGACCCTCTCATTAGGGACATATATGATTGTAAAGCGGTACCTGGGGTGCAATTTAGGAAGCAGGAGTTCAAACTGGCTGCATTTGCAGACGACTTGTTAATGATAGTTACAAAACCGAAGACGACACTTGACAATCTTTTAGAGATTTTCCATGAATATGGAGACTACTCGGGCTTTAAATTGAACATGGACAAGTCGGAAGCCCTTGCGATTAATGTGGACATCCAAGGCTTGTGGCTGGACGGATTCCCTTTGAAACAGACACATAACTTCTTTACATATTTGGGAATATTGCTACCGGCCAAGCCGAGAGAGATATATCAATTAAATGTAGCAAAACTGTTAGAGCAGACAACCCAACAATTAGACTCCTGGACCACTTTGACGCTGTCTTTGTCGGGGAGGATAAGTCTTATAAAAATGGTCATTTTGCCAAGATGGCTCTATGCACTACAGATCTTGCCCATAGCATTGCTACAGAAAGATATAAAACACCTATATAGACTAATGTTTAGGTTTAGCTGGGCTAAGAAAAGAGCTAGGATGCAGCAGAAATATATGTTGGGAGGATGGAAACAGGGGGGCTTGGGAATTCCCAACATTAAACTTTATAATATGGCCTGCCTCCTACGGCATGTGAGGGATAGGATTTACCAAACTCAAGAACATACACCCCTTGAGATGGAAAACGCGCTCTTTAGTCCTTATCGTTATATTACACTATTGCACTTGCGGAACACAGAGATTCCACATATACATAGAAACAATGTTCTACTTAAACCAATAAGAGAAGCATGGAGATTTTTGGGGACATTACTAGGAGGGGACCCGAATACAACTGAACTTATCAATATTAAAGGAAATCCGACCTTTGTACCTGGGATAGAAAATAAAACTTTTGACAGATGGGAACAACTAGGGGTAATAGCTCTGGCAGATGCTTTAGATGTAACTGGCGAAATTAAGTCACTGACACAGTTGATAGGTCAAACTGAACAGGGCTGGGGGGACAAATATGCTTACTGCTAACTGAAGCATTACATACAATCACTCAGTAAAGAAATATTGAATAACAAACTGGGTAATAGGATTCAGACTTTCTTTGAAGAGATCTCTGAACAAGCCCCCTCCATATCACAAATACATCAGAAAGTATGGAGTCTAGTCCCGGGGAAAGAACTGACTCAGATCCGGCAGAAATGGGAGAAAGATATGGGAAGGGCATTAGACTCTTGGGATATGATGAAGCAGATTAAAGATATTCCACACATAATAGGAGGAGCTGATTATAGAGAGTGTGCGTATAGAATAATGCACAGAGCATACTTTACCCAAATACAACTGTTTAAATCGGGGGGAATTGAAACAGCTATGTGTTTGAAATGTAATAATTCTGAGAACTCATTGTATCATGCACTGTGGGATTGTGTGCCAATACAACGCTATTGGAGGCAAATAACTACTTACCTTACAGGAGTGGTGGGTAGTAGAAGAGACATGAATCCATTACAGCTAGTGTTAGATATGAAGGAGCCACAAAGGAGATTGAATGCTGATAAAACACTGTTGTGTCAAAAACTCTATCTGGTAGCAAGAAAATGTATCATGCAACATTGGACTGTAGCCAACCCGCCGACTTTCTGGCACTGGCGCAATAAAGTACATCAACTGTTGGTTTGGGAGGCAAAGGAGGCCAAAGGACATTGTAAAAGGAAAATTCGATTCTTTAAAATATGGGGATGTTATTTGGATAAGATGACACAGAAAGGACGAAGTCTTGTTGTTAATACTTTATAAATATATACTATAAGCTGGCAATGGAAGGTTTTGGCATATAGGAGTTACTGGGAGGGCGGACGGGAGGGGGAGGGGGGATGAGGATGGGGTGGAACTCAATTGTTTGTAATCTGTGAAAATAAATGTTTGTTAATATGCAGTTATATTTAAAATAAAAATTGTTGAAACATAACATAGAAGGACAGTCCCTGCTCAAAGGAGCTTACAATTTAAATTCGCCCTTTCCTCTCTGAGCATACCACCCGAACTCTCATCCACTCTCTCATTACCTCTCGCCTTGATTACTGCAACGTACTCCTCACTAGCCTCCCGCTTAACCATCTATCCCCTCTTCAGTCATAAGTACATAAGTAATGCCATACTGGGAAAAGACCAAGGGTCCATCGAGCCCAGCATCCTGTCCACGACAGCGGCCAATCCAGGCCAAGGGCACCTGGCAAGCTTCCCAAACGTACAAACATTCTATACATGTTATTCCTGGAATTTTGGAGTTTTCCAAGTCCGTTTAGTAGCGGTTTATGGACTTGTCCTTTAGGAAACCGTCCAACCCCTTTTTAAACTCTGCTAAGCTAACCGCCTTCACCACTTTCTCCGGCAACGAATTCCAGAGTTTAATTACACGTTGGGTGAAGAAAAATTTTCTCCGATTCGTTTTAAATTTACTACACTGTAGTTTCATCGCATGCCCCCTAGTCCTAGTATTTTTGGAAAGCGTGAACAGACGCTTCACATCCACCTGTTCCACTCCACTCATTATTTTATATACCTCTATCATGTCTCCCCTCAGCCGTCTCTTCTCCAAGCTGTATAGCCCTAGCCTCCTTAGTCTTTCTTCATAGGGAAGTCGTCCCATCCCCGCTATCATTTTAGTCGCCCTTCGCTGCACCTTTTCCAATTCTACTATATCTTTCTTGAGATGCGGCGACCAGAATTGAACACAATACTCAAGGTGCGGTCGCACCATGGAGCGATACAAAGGCATTATAACATCCTCACACCTGTTTTCCATACCTTTCCTGATAATACCCAACATTCTATTCGCTTTCTTAGCCGCAGCAGCACACTGAGCAGAAGGTTTCAGTGTGTTATCGACGACGACACCCAGATCCCTTTCTTGGTCTGTAACTCCTAACGTGGAACCTTGCATGATGTAGCTATAATTCGGGTTCTTTTTTCCCACATGCATCACCTTGCACTTGCTCACATTAAACATCATCTGCCATTTAGCCGCCCAGTCTCCCAGTCTCGTAAGGTCCTCCTGTAATTTTTCACAATCCTGTCGCGATTTAACGACTTTGAATAACTTTGTGTCATCAGCAAATTTAATTACCTCGCTAGTTACTCCCATCTCTAAATCATTTATAAATATATTAAAAAGCAGCGGTCCTAGCACGGACCCCTGAGGAACCCCACTAACTACCCTTCTCCATTGTGAATACTGCCCATTTAACCCCACTCTCTGTTTCCTATCCTTCAACCAGTTTTTAATCCACAATAGGACATTTCCTCCTATCCCATGACCCTCCAATTTCCTCTGTAGCCTTTCATGAGGTACCTTGTCAAACGCCTTTTGAAAATCCAGATACACAATATCAACCGACTCCCCTTTGTCCACATGTTTGTTCACTCCTTCAAAGAATTGAAGTAAATTGGTCAGGCAAGATTTCCCCACACAAAAGCCATGCTGACTTGGTCTCAGTAATCCATGTCCTCGGATGTGCTCTGTAATTTTGTTTTTGATAATAGCCTCTACCATTTTCCCCGGCACCGACGTCAGACTCACCGGTCTATAATTTCCCGGATCTCCCCTGGAGCCTTTTTTAAAAATGGGCGTTACATTGGCCACCCTCCAATCTTCCGGTACCACGCTCGATTTTAAGGATAAGTTGCATATCACTAGCAGTAGCTCCGCAAGCTCGTTTTTCAGTTCTATCAGTACTCTAGGATGAATACCATCCGGTCCAGGAGATTTGCTACTCTTCAGTTTGCCGAACTGCCCATTTACGTCCTCCAGGGTTACCGTGAAGTCAGTAAGTTTCTCCGACTCGTCCGCTTGAAATACCATTTCCGACACCGGTATCCCACCCAAATCTTCCTCGGTGAAGACCGAAGCAAAGAATTCATTCAGTCTCTCCGCTACGTCTTTGTCTTCCTTGATCGCCCCTTTTACCCCTCGGTCATCCAGCGGCCCAACCGATTCTTTTGCCGGCTTCCTGCTTTTAATATACCGAAAAATTTTTTTACTATGTTTTTTTGCCTCTAATGCTATCTTTTTTTCATACTCCCTCTTGGCCTTCTTAGTCCGTTCAGAACTCTGCTGCACGTCTTATCTTCCGACTGGACCGATATACTCATATCACCCCTCTCCTCAAGTCACTTCACTGGCTTCCGGTCAGGTACCGCATACAGTTCAAGCTTCTCCTGCTCACCTACAAATGCACCCAATCTGCAGCCCCCACCTACCTCTCTACCCTCATCTCCCCTTACGTTCCTACCCGTAACCTCCGCTCTCAAGACAAATCACTCCTTTCAGTACCCTTCTCCACCACCGCCAACTCTAGGCTCCGCCCTTTCTGCCTCACCTCACCCCATGCTTGGAATAAACTCCCTGAGCCCATACGCCAGACCCCCTCCCTGCTCATCTTCAAATCCTTGCTGAAAGCCCACCTCTTCAATGTCGCCTTCAGCACCTAACCACTTTACCTCTATTCAGGAAACCTAGACTGCCCCAACTTGACATTTCGACCTTTAGATTGTAAGCGCCATTGAGCAGGGACTGTTCTTTTTTGTTAATTTGTACAGCGCTGCGTAACCCTAGTAGCGCTCTAGAAATGTTAAGTAGTAGTAGAAGTGGGGGAGAGGGTTGAAGGCTGAAAGCTCACTTAGGACTCCTAATATTCTTGATTTGGCCCTGCCCCTGGAAAGGTGGTGGTGGTTGTGGTCTCTGGATTCCTTAGAAACAAACAAATTGTAAATTCTTCAGGGACAGGGAAATTCCTACTGTACCTGAATGTAACTCTTCTGAGCTACTATTGAAAAAGGTTTACTCCCTTTCCCTTCCCCCTTTCATTGTTATCTCTGATTGCATAGTATTTGATCCACTGTTAATTACAGATCATTATCAAATGTTCTCTTTCAGGTGCATCAATTAGATGATACATTTGTCAATCTCTGAGTAAAAGACAGCACTCCTTCACATAAAGCGACACTCCAGCGCTGACTGGTGTTTCTAAATGACTTTAGCTTCAGTCACAAGAGACACACAAACGCAAAATGAGGCAGCAGTTTACATTCAAATACTCACATTAAACAGCTGGTCATCTCAGGAGCATGAGGGTAACTTTAAAAAAGTATAAAGTTAAAAGAACTTGATCACAGAAAAAAAACGCTTTCTCAGTAGACCTCCCAAACTCTCAGATAATTTCCAGAGCTGGCAAGTCAGTAGCAGCTGATGGGCCATCTGTTCTCTAAAACGAGTGCGTGTTTTCTAGCAAAAAAGGTGCCAGTACTCAAATGCTAGACCACCCTTCAGGGGTGGGGTGATCACTGAGGGACCCACCCCACAATAGCCAGGCCCCCTGCAACCAGTCACAGAATCCATGAAAAGGCAGAATTGGTGTGTAGAGCCTGAGCTCTTTTACTATAACTTGGGGACCATGAGTCAATTTTAGCAGACAATGAAAAAGATGCCGGTACTCAGTACCCCCTCAAAAAAAGCCCTGTCTAAAACTATCTCTATTTTGACTCGCTCCTCATTAGACACTCTCCCTGTCTCCAGAAACAGGAGAAATCACACCTAACCACAAAACGTATATTTTTGTAATGGAAATTATAATTTAGTAATACACTGAGCCGGCTCAAAGGACCATGGCGCCCTGAGCCAACTTTTGGCTTGGCATCCTCCATTGGCACTACCCTCTTCCCCCCAGCCTACCTTTTAAGGCAGTTTCCCTCTCCTGAATGCCGACAGCGTTTCACCTAACACTATCCGCATTGGCCCCTGCATCTTCTCTCTAATGGGCCTCTGTGGAAACAGGAAGTTATGTGAAAGAAGGGGCCAGGCGCAGCAGAAGGAAGACTCCGGAGAACTGATGCAGGTAGTGTTAGGCGAAACGCTGTGTTTGGGAGGGGAAAACTATCTTTAAAGGTAGACGGGGGAAGGTGGCCCGAGACAGAAAGAGGAAGGGGGTTGCCGGCTCTTCTTTCTTCGCTGCACATGCAACGCCACCAAGTAAGCTCTAGGCCAGCTTACCCTATAGGGATAATGACATCACTGGCTCAGGCATTTGGTGCCCTTTACCTCTGGCACCCTGGGTCAGAGCCTCACCTGGTTCATAGGTTAAGCCATCCCCGGTAATACACAAGAATTACAGTTCCATTCCGGAGATGAATTAAATAGTGCACAATCCTGCAAGCTATACTGGTCTTGTACAAAACTGATTTCTCTGTGGGCTGTGATATTTACTGGCACAATATAAGAACTACAAGAAGCTGCAAAGAATCCAGAGAGCTACTAAAACCTGGTTGAAACCAACCGAGTCCCTGATCCAGCTGGAAATATTCACATGGGGGTTCTGCCTTTCTGTGTAACAACTGCCACTATTCTAAAATCAGTTTCAATAGTCTTTCCAATATTAAAAGCAAACAGGAAGTGGAAGGGGATTGAAACTAATAAAGTAACCAGGAAGCAAAGTGCCTCGTTTGAACTTTAAGATCACTCTGAGGAATGACGAACGCCCTGTGTGTGACGCTGAGGGCAGAAGACAGGAACCATGACTGCTGAAGTAAATAGCTCAGAAGATTTCAATGCTGAACAAATGTATCCATGGCATCAGATACATTAATTCAAAGTCTATTGTGGACCGTCCGTGGCACACTCCCAAGATGAAGATAAGCAGAAAACTGCAAGCTGGTTCTATTCATAACCATTCTGTATATAAAATAGAGGAGTGCCCTGTTGCATGAACTGTACTTACTTCCATTGCTTGAAAGCAATGGAAGTAAAACCCGGCTGGCTCAATCCGTCCTCCTTTTTCTGGAGCCATATGGTAACCCTAACTGTACTGGACAGGCCACAGACCATCCTGCAGCACTAAAGATGACCCAAGAAGTCAATCTTCCTGTGACATGGTAATTTTAATGTTTTTTTAAAAATACAGTAATGTACTTTATTGTGTCAAGCTTATGCAAATAAAGACGTGCAGATACCCCCTTTAATTTTAGAAGTCTCCTTCAGTGGGCCCAATGTAAAACCAATTTTTGGAACAAAGATACAAGGACACAATTTAAGGTTTGAAGAAGCTAGAATATGGAGTAACATGAGAAAATATTTCTTCTTGGGGAGGGGTGCATCTTGGCACCACATCAGGTTAGACGCATAAACCTAAATATCTCTTTCCCTGTGCTTTCTAATTCCCCCTCCCCCCCACCCCCCACGAGTTACATAATTTGATTTCAAGCTGCAATTTGACTCAGCCTACCTACACAGATTTTCCTATGGTCACCGGTAAACAAAATAAAATCAAAACGGAGTTTTGGAGCCATAACAGGAGGAACTGGCCTAAGCTGGATCCACCGAAGCTGAACAAGATGGTGGACACTCGAGACTGCTAATCCACTTATGGCAGGACTACAGGCTATTAAAACCATGATTCAAGACAGTACAATAAAGATAACTTTGCAGCTGTTGCCGGATAAACAATGGCTTTTTAAGCTTTATTTTCGTAATAAAGACAAACTTTTTTGGGTTCATAAAGTATTGTTCCTGATGTATCAAGGGAGACCCAAAAGAAGAGGAAGCAATTCCTATTATTAAAACCAGCTGTTTTGCAACTAGGAGGGACCTTCTTTCTTAAGTTCCCGTGTAAATGTATAGTGAATTACAACTTACTGAAATATGTGTTCATGGACCCTGCCCATTTGACAGCTTTTGTTGCTTCTAAAAGAACTAAGAGTATAAGAATGATATCTTTGTACCTTTTACTGTTATATTGTATAATGCTTAAATATAGTGATTTCCTGATTCCTCCAAATAATTAGATCTTGGAATCCCTAGATGTGGACTTATGTGTTGATACTTTAATTTTATTACCTCTCTCTATTTTTCTTTCTGTTCGGTGTTATAGTCTTACCACAATCCTAATCAAGTGTAATTCTTGAAAATGTAATTTGAAAAATTTACAAAAAAAAAAAATAATAATGATAACTTTGCTTCAATCTACAATGTTGAATCTTTCTCAACTCACTGCATGCAGCTCTTGCATGGAGCACGTGGAAGACTGGGTGTCTGGCCTGAAATTTGATATGAGGCACTGCAAGCAGGATTATAGAGAATGGACACAGCTATAAAAAGATCTTGAAGATGCCAATAAGAGAAACAGAAGGAACAACATCCGTTTACTGGGGGTACCTGAGGGGTTAGAGAGAGAGCAAATCCTATGAGATTTCTGGAGGATTTTCTACCAAAGTTGCTGGACTTACACTTCACATACGCTCTCAAATTGGATACCTAGCCACATGAAAAACAGTATCAGTTAACTTTTCTTCCATTTGCCTCTTCACTTTCCTGACAGCTTTCCCAGCTTCTCTTAGCTTTTCCAAATATTTTAGCCTGTCATCTTGTAACATCTGAAGGCTAACCTTCTTCCCTTCCCTTTTCAGCTACTATGTTTTGAGAACCAGAGCAGCCTTCTTTTCCTCTTACTTTTATGCAATTTTTTAACACAAAAAAGTTTTATGCCTTTAAAATAGACCCTTTTAGTTTTACCCACTGATGTTCTACTTCCTTCAGCTGTTCCCATCCAATTAACTCTACCTTGAGAAACTCCCCTATCTCAGCAAAATTAGTTCTTTTGAAATCCAGAATCTTCACTCTTGAATAAGCCCTCTCCTCCTGTGTCTTAGTATTGAACCATACCATTCGGTGATCACCAGATGATCGCCCATCATAACATTAGAAACATTCTACCCGTTTGTAGACACCAGTTCTAGAATAGCTCCATCCCGCGCTGGTTCTGTTACCCGCTGATGAAACAATTCTTCCTGTAGAGAATCCAAGATCCCTTTGCTTCTAGATGATCCCGCAGCAGAGACCGTCCAATCACATCAGGCATCTGACTACAAAGTGCCTGCACCAGCTCCAGTTGATTCAGAACGCAGCAGCAAGACTCATAGAAGGTTGCAAGCGACGTGACCACATCACACCATTTTTGCAAAAACTTCATTGGCTACCAGTACAATACAGGGCTAAATTTAAAACTCTCTGTCTGATCTTCAAGGCCTTGAAAGGAAATGGTCCCGAGTATCTGAAGAATAGGATGATTCTCCACACACCGCCAAGGACACTAAGGTCCTCCCAAGGACTTTCACTAACTACACCCTCTCCATAAGACATTACACGATGTGATACCCGCAAGCGAGCCTTCTCCGGAGTGGCCCCCACACTCTGGAATGCATTGCCTGAAAGACTCCGCTTAACACAAGACTACCGCTACTTCAGGAAGTAGGTGAAAGCTTGGCTCTTCAACCAAGCCTTTAACAGAAGAAGTAACTAATTTGTTAGTCTCACTCACACACACAAGGATTGACTCAGGCTGCACATACTGCAGCGGGACATGTTTATCCACTCCTACCCTAAGCTGGGATAATATTTAACCATCTCTCTGACCTCACGTGCAACTTTCTTCAAATCAATCACCTTACTTTCTAATTCTTCCTACTCATCTATATGTTACAATTTTGCCTTACCCTTCACTACCAATTATAATGTTCTAGTACATATTATGTTGTCATTTCAAGTAGTATACCATGCCATACTTTGTATTGTTGTTCAAATATTTTTACTGCTCTAATTGCCTTCTGCTCATGTTTGATCTATTCTTACTGTACACCGCCTTGAGCGAATTCCTTCAAAAAGGCGGTAAATAAATCCTAATAAATAAATATTAAAATCACCTATCAGTAGTACTTCCCCTGTCCTAGCTATCTTTTTTTTTTTTTTGTTACATTTGTACCCCACGCTATCCCACTCATGGCAGGCTCAATGCGGCTTACATGGGGCAATGAAGGGTTAAGTGACTTGCCCAGAGTCACAAGGAGCTGCCTGTGCCGGGAATCGAACTCAGTTCCTCAGTTCCCCAGGACCAAAGTCCACCACCCTAACCACTTGTGAATGTCTTCAATTAAGTCTCTGTCCATTTCTTTGGACTGCGAAGGTGACCTGTACATTACACCAATGTAAATACATTTTCCTTTCTCTCTTACCGGTTTAACCCACAGCACCTCTTCCCTACCCCATATGTCCTACAGTTTAATAATATTCTTAATATATAAATGCCACGCCACCTTTTTTTCCTACTCTGTCCTTCCTGAATAGATCATAGCCAGGTATAAATATATCCCAGTCATGGTTCTCCATGAACCACGTCTCCATGACTGCTGCTAAATCCAAGTCAGCTTCTATCATTGTGGTCTCTAGATCTAGAAATGTGTTTCCCATACTACAGACATTGGTGTACAAGGCTCTCCAGATGTTACCATTATAGAAAAGGGAAAAACAGGTATCTGGCATCTTACCTTTCTGAGGGTTATTAATGACTTTGGGGCTTTTTTCACCTATACCCAGCAAATTTAGGGTTCCTTAAAAAGCAGAAGGCAGACATTTACCATCTGCAGGAAATACATTTAAATGCTGTTGAGTCTGCCAAACTTAGAGGGAGATGGGTACATCAATAATGCTTCTCTGCAGCGATTGTGAAGAAAGGGGGAGTAGCCATTCTATTTAACAAATCCACTTAGCTGCAACTGGCTAATTTTAAGGCTGATACCATGCGCCATTAGGTTCATCTAGATGTGCAAATAAGGAAGATGTCAGTGAGACTGTTTAATATTCATATGCCAAATCATACCTTTTTTAAGATACACAAACTCAGATAATGGAGTTAGAACTGGGGATTTTAATACAGTACCAGACTCTCTAGTGGATAAATTCCCAAAAGCCAAACCTACTAGTGACATATTTTTTCAGCACCAGTTTTTCAGGTACCTTCTATATAAAGGCACCTGAAAAACTGGTGCTGAAAAAAATATGTCTAGGCATATTCTATAAAAGTACACCTAAATTTCCGTGCTCTGTAATTTTGTTCTTAATAATAGTCGCTACCATTTTGCCCGGCACCGACGTCAGACTCACCGGTCTATAATTTCCCGGATCTCCTCTGGAACCTTTTTTTTTTTTTTTTTTTTTTTTAAAATCGGCGGATGAGATTCAAGATGGCCGCGCCTTTGAGACGCTAGCAGGCTACACTCGACAGCTCTCTGAACTAAAAATTATTGAAACATGCCGAAAAGACGGGGCCGTCCTGCCTCCAAAGCCCCGCAACGGCAAGTTTTTACCTCTCAAGATATTCGAACGCTTCTTCAGGCAGCGTCTATTCCAACTACTTCGGCGTTTCAAATGTCGGAAGGCAGCCCGCTGAGTAGCGCCGGTACGAGTGGAGGCCGGTAGCTTCTCCTGGGCTTGAGCTGATGCTCAGCCCCGACTTAAGGGATCCTCCCCCGCAACCTGCGGGGTATAGCACACCAACCGAGGCGTCTCTGGACTTGCTTTCCCGAAGTGGTGCAAGTGTACAGAGCCGGGAGGAAATAGACCCGGTTGTATGTGAGCTGAGGTCTCAGACACAAACACCTATTCCATCGAGGGTGGAAGAAGCTGAAAGTTTGATACTGGAGAAATCTTCGGAGAAAGAGGTACCACCCACACAATTTTCTTTTGAAATTAAAAAAACAGCTGAAGTAACGCTAGATTCGTTGTGGACTTTGATAGTGGGCCTAGGAAAAACTTTTGCTCCGCAAGTAAATAAACTGAAATCAGGACATTTTAGCTCTACAGCAAAAAACTAAAATTTTGGATACTAAAGTTGAAAAACTAGAGCAAACAGATAACGATATGATTTTGGAAGTTAAAAAACTCCAAACTCAACAAGAGATTATGGTTAAAGATTTGATTTCCCTGAGAAAAAAAAAAACGGAATCATTGGAAAACTCAGCTAGGAGTAATAACCTTCGTTTATTAAACTTTCCAAGACAATTGTCTAAATCTCCAAGGGAAATGCTAAAGAAGTACTTAATGGAAATACTTGAAGTGAAAGAAGAGATGATTCCACCCTTTTCTCAGGTTTATTATCTACCAATATTAAATCAAGAAAACCAGAAACAAGATTTTAATATCTCAGCTATACTAGAGTCTTCAGACAATGATCCTGTTAGTCCAACAACATTGATAGTGACGGTGGCATTGCCACCAGATAAGTCATGATTAATGAAAATGTATTTCAGAAATAAGGACAAAGTGTTCTTAGGCCAAAAAATTCAGATATTCCCTGATGTCTCTCGTGAGACACAAAAGAGGCGAAGACAATTTCTTTTGATGAAACCAGCAGTGTTACAGCTGGGTGCAATTTTCTTTCTTAGATTTCCTTGTAAATGTGTGGTAAAATACCAATCCCTTAAATATGTATTTTTTTGAACCAGCTCAGCTAACAGCCTTTTTAGTGTCTAGACAAAATAAGGAAACCTGAAAATGTCATCTTCCCTTTAGATATAGATACATTTATAACACCGAATAGTGTAACCTGTAAACTTCTCAAGTGAATGTTCTTAGAAAATGTATTTCTGTTTGAATAATTCCACTTTCTATCATCTTGAATCTCATATTGTGGACTTGAGTGGGGATTTCAATTTAATATTTTGTTTTCTCTTTTTGATTTAGCTGTTACTTAAAATTGTATATATGATGTGAAATGTACCACTTTTCAAACAAGTTGAATACTTGATTACATGTATAAAATTGTTATAAATAAATAAATAAAATCGGCGTTACATTGGCCACCCTCCATTCTTCCGGTACCACGCTTGATTTTAAGGATAAATTACATTTTCTAACAACTGCTTCTGCTCCATCCAAACTACCCCTCCGGGAAAGAGTATGCAGACAGAAAGACAGACAGACTGATTCTATATAGGTCACCAAAAGATGTGTACCAAAAACTGAGCATACAGGGCAGATGCGTGTGTAAATTAAGTAGCTAGCAAGGTGTTAATAAATAACAAATTGCAGTTTCACACGCAACTGCCCTAGTCACTATTCAATAACAACCGCACTTAAACCACTCAAAAAGGGCCTGGCTATGGCACAGGCATGGGTGGATCAGGGGGTGATCCCAGACATTAAGTGTGATGTTATAGAATACAGTCATTTGTGTGCCAAACTGTCAGAAATTAGGGGCCAGCATTTACACCAGGTTTAAGCAGGTGTAAATGCTGGACATGGGAATCTTCTCTAAGTACTATTCTATAAAGGGTGCTCTGTGCCGAGAACCTTTTACAGAATACTGATTTAGCGTGGATCTTTCTGGCACCTATCTTTGGGCAGCAACCAAATAGGGAGGTAAAAAACAACAAAGATTTACCAAGTTTAAGGACCTTTTAATGTAGCCACAAATTCAACATATCCGAGACCCGACACGGCCGTGTTTCAGCGTGTGAGCTTGCCTCAGGGGTCAACAAACTTGTGAGCAAGTGTCGGTGTGAATACAAGTAAACATATTTTGAAAGAATCTGGTCCAATGCTAAATAGTCATGGCGCCCGTGTAAATAAGGCACTCGAATTGTGCTTGTTGTGCAACTTCGGAAAAGACAGGTGACCTACCGCATTCAAAACAGAATCTTTCAACATATGTTTACCTGTATTCACACTGACACATGCTCACAGGTTTGTTGACCCCAAGGCAGGCTCACATGCCAAAACACCGCTGTGTGGAGTCTCAGATATGTTGAATTTGTGACTACATTAAAGGTCTTTAAACTACGGAAATCCTCGTTTTTTTACCTCACAATTTGGTTGCTGTCCACACGTTCATGAGATTTTGGATTTTCTTCTCCTTTGTGTTTACCTATCTTTGGGCATCATCCCCCCCCCCCCCCACCCCACAAATGCAAAAATGTAGGCACACTTGTACTCCTACTTTTTATGTGTGCACCCGGTGGCACAATTTATATTAAAGCCCTTTTTTGCATGTAAAACAGGCTTTACGTGTTGAAAAGGCTTTAGAAACCTGACTCTCCCACCCCTTAAAAATAAAAAAATAAAACCCCTTTATTGTCTCAGGCCCTTAAATGACTTACTGAAATGTCCTTTATTGTCTCAGGATTTTTTTGTTCAGTTCCTGCTTCTTTTCTCTAACTAGCACTTTCACGTGCATTGGTACTCAAGTTTCTCACACTTTTGCTATTTCTCCTAATCTCTTTCTAAAATATTATTCTATTTTCTGCCACCAGAAATTTTTGTCCTCTCCACTTTTATATTTAGAAAATGCCAGAGCTCAGTCACTTCATGATCATCCTGTTCTCACCCCCCCCCCCCAAAAAAAAAAAACCTTTTCCCAATTAGAGAACTGCTCAGGAATGGGAATCACTGGATTCCCACAGGGATGGAAGAAGTGGCCATGGGATTTCCACAGGAGTGTAATCTAAGGGCCCTATTTACTAAGCTGTGCTAGAGACGCGCTAATGTTTTTAGAGCGTGCAAAAAATTAGCATGCACTAAATGCTATAGACACCCATAGGAATATATGGGCATCTCTAGCATTTAGCGTATGCTAAAAATGCTAGCGAACCTTAGTAAACAGGGCCCTAAATCTCTGGTGACGCCAGAATGAGGCTTGGAATGCCCAAGGAGGCAGAATGAGGCTTGGGACATTCATCAGCTGAATGCCACCCAAAGAAACCACAGAAGGCTGTTAGGGTCAGGAGGAAATAGAGGGCTGCAAGTGAGTAAGTAATAACGTCAACTCCTACGGGTACGGGTGGGGATGGAGGAGGTGAACTGTGGGGATGGAATGGATCTTAGCAGGTACAGGTGGATTCAGATTAGATACCAGTGGGAACAGGTGAGATAGGTGAAATTTCTGTCCTTGTGCAACTCTCCGTTTCCAAGTCCTTCTGCTGGCAGAACTCTCTCCCCACCCTCCTTGGTGCTTTTTCAAATTCAACAAACTTTATTGGCAAGACAAACTTTGCATAGGTCTAGCCAAAATACATAAAGGGAGCAATTCTATGAAATACTCCAAAAGTTAGGAACCAAAATGCTAAGCGTGAATTTTATAAGAGGATCTGGGCACCCAAATTCCTTTATACAATGCTAGCTTAAGTTGGCATTTTTATGCCAACATTTAGGCATGCCCACTTATGCCATGGCATAAATACATACTTCTAAATGCAGCAGTTTAGAACAAAAGTGATACTATTTTATAGCATGTGCATATAACAAGCTCATGCCACACCCAAATGAACACCCCCACTGCTGGGCTCTAAGATTATAGAATACTGCTTAGTGAAGCGAATCTGTACTATGTGCATAAATGCTAGTATTCTATAATGTGAGTGTGCACATTTCCCCAAATTCTATAAAGATCACTAGAAATTGGAGGAAGTGACGTCACCCAACAGCATGGCCGCTTAAGAGCTAAGCTCCCACAGCCCCACGGAGAACTTAAGCAAAAAAAAGAGGATATAGCGTTGCTTGAGAGCTGAAACGGAGCTAGAGAATTATAGCGAAGCTATAGGGGCGACCATACCTGAGATCGGAACTCAAAGTGGCGGATCTCTCCCGTTTTGCTTTTATAGCAAGAACAGCGGCGTCCCGAAACAAAATGGCGGATATGCGGAAGGCATCGGAGCCAGCGAACGGAGGGAAAACAAAGTCGGCGGGAAACACATCAGAGCTTCAAATGAGCGAGATACAGAAGAAAAGGTCCCCCAGAGACTAGAGGCTTGGCTACAGGACATTAGCTCTGATTTGAAGGCACTTCGGGCGGAGATGGTGACGCTTAAAGAGGATCTGAGAGGGGAGATCCGGGAGCTGGGCTCACGCCTGGAGGACATTGAAGCACAGATGGAAACACACAGTGAAGCCATGGGAAACATGGATCAACAAATTGGTGAGGTTCAGGGGAACCAGCAACAGCTTCTAGATAAAATAGAAGATTTAGAAAATCGGGGCCGGCGCAATAACTTAAGGTTTCGAGGCTTGCCAGAAGTGCCCACGTACCAAGACTGTGAACACGTGGTGCAACAACTGGTTAGTGCGTTGCTCTCAAACAACGGAGAAACTGTGGAAGCCGCTACCATACAATTAGAAAGAGCGCACAGAGCCCTGGGAGCGAATCGGAGCAATAAACCAAAAGATATCATAGCTTGCTTTTCTAGCTTTAAACTAAAAGAGCGGGTGCTGAAAATGGCTCGTCAGACACCAGACTTTCAATGGGACTCTTATGCTATCGAGATTTATCAGGATCTGGCAGCAGCAACTTTAAAAAGAAGGGGTGACCTGAAGCCATTCACCAGACATTTGAGAGAACTCAAAATTCAATATAGGTGGAGGCATCCCTTTGCATTAGCTTTCTACAAAGATGGAACTATGCATCAAATAAAATCTATAGAAGAGGCGAGAGCTATTTGCCCTGAAACACCGGAGCCTGAAGAGAGAAGAACAGGGGGTCATGAGAAAAAGAATAACACTAGACCCCTACCACCAAGATGGCAAAGAGTGGGGAAAGGGCCCAGAAGATTACAACGCCAACAATCCTCCACACGAATCATCTGAAACTATGCAGATATCAAATAGACTTAAGATCACTGTTATTGCATAAGTTGCATAAAATCTGTTAATCTCAGGTATGGAACCATGATAACTCTGTGGGGTGGGCAGGAAGCGGGGCGGCTGCTTCCTCCATAGGTAGACGCCCGCGGGTATACCACGGGGTATTACACAATTGTTAGGGATATTTGGGGGGAAGGGATGGGGCTTATTCAAAGGAGGGAGGGTGGGGAGGGGGATCAGTTCTGTGTGATAAAAAGGGGGGCTCAGATATGTGTAACAAAGAACAAAGAACTATTAGAAAGCAATGGCCAACGAGTAAGTAGGGATAATAAGGAAAGAATAACAACAATGTGTGAATATGGGGGAATTTAAATGTATGTCTTTGAATGTAAAAGGGCTAAATATTCCCAGAAAAAGGCAGCTGTTGTTCCGGGAATTGGTGAGGTTACAAATAGATGTGGGCCTGATTCAGGAAACTCATCTGAAAACAAAATATGAATATCTATGCAAGCATAGGCAATACCCGATTATCCACTTTGCTTCCAGCAGGGATAATACGAAAAGCAAAGGGGTGCTGGTTATGTTTCGAGGTACCAAACCCTGGGAGATAAAGAAAGTGATAAAAGATAAACAAGGGCGATACCTATTGATAATTTTTGAATTAGCAGGCCAGACCTATACCATGGTAAATGTATATGGGCCCAATACGCAACATTCGGAATTTTTTAAAGAGCTCGACCTCCTGCTATGTGGGAATATAGAAGGAGCCTTACTAATGGGAGGTGATTTTAATCTTACACTGAATCCAAATTTAGATAACTCATCAGCCGTTGCAAATTATGCTAAGCAGGATAGGCGAAACTTTCATGATTTCCTTACACGCTGGCAATTAATAGATTACTGGCGTAAGGATAACCCTAACGAACGCACTTATACATTTTTTTCAACAGTACATCATACTTCATCTAGGATAGATATGTGGCTAGGAGAGGCCTCCCTTCTGGGACGAGCTGAAACTCCACAGATTATTCCCCATACCTGGTCAGATCATTCACCGGTTATATTACAAATCAGGGGAGTAGGACCAAGAAAACCGAGACCTCCCTGGCGAATGGATGACGCATTACTAACTGATGCAAATAATGTAACACAAATAGAACAATCTCTTAAAGAGTATATTACTTTTAATGATAATGGAGAAGTATCTCCAATTATCTTATGGGAAGGCCTTAAGGCTGTGACAAGGAGTTACCTGATAGCATTAAAGTCACGGGTATGGAAAGCTCGCTGTGCACAGGAGAATAATATTCGCCAGCAATTGGCAGAGGTTGAGGCACTATTGCAAAGGGGAGAATCCACAAACCTCACAACTCTTAAGATGCAAGCACATGACCTGCGTTCACAGTTACATGATTTGGAATTAGCTGATATAAATGAGCAGTTGCAGCGAGTGCGCCAGACACACTTCGAATTTGGCAATAAACCAAGTAAATTGTTAGCCCATAAGTTAAAACAACAAAATACCAGAACTGGAGTAGGAGGGTTACGAGATGAAGGGGGAAATATACAATCTGATCAAAATTTTATGGAAGAGGCTTTCAGAGGATTTTATAAAAAACTTTATAAATCAGAAATAACACAGAGCCCAGAGGAGGTAGCCAATTTCTTAGCGGATATAGACCTCCCAGTACTCCCAACAGAAGCGGACCAATCGTTAGGCAGTCCCATCACAATAGAAGAGGTTGAGCAGACGATTAAAGGATTGTTACCTAATAAAGCACCAGGGCCTGATGGGTTTACCAACAAATTTTATAGGTGCTTTGGGAAGATATTATCTCCCATTTTATTAAAAGTTTTCAACTCCATAAATGAGGTCACTGGCTTACCACCAACTTGGAACTTGGCGACCATTACAGTACTTCCCAAACCAGGCAAAGATCCTCTCATATGTAGCTCTTATAGGCCTATCTCATTATTGGGGGTAGATTATAAGATATTTACTAAGATTTTAGCTACTAGATTGCAGAAATATCTTCCCATGCTAACACATGAAGATCAAGCAGGCTTTGTACAGAACCGCCAAACCTTTGATAACATAAGGAGGACACTGCAGGTAATACAAGGGGCACAGCTCACAAATTCTCCAATGTGTATACTCTCTCTGGATGCTGAAAAGGCTTTCGATCGTGTCAGCTGGCCTTTTCTTTTTGCAGTATTAAAGAAGGCGGGTATTGAAGGGAGGTTTGCGGAATGGCTAAAATCTATATACAGATTCCCAAGAGCAGGGGTACGAGTTAACGGGATTTTGTCCCGCCCATTTTCTCTTCATAGAGGCACTAGACAGGGCTGCGCATTGTCACCAATGCTGTTTGCTCTGGTTATGGAGCCCTTTGCAGCCAAAATCAGAGCAAACGCTGGAATACGAGGTTTACGAGGAGGGGGGATTGAAACTAAAATACTTCTTTTTGCGGATGATATTCTGCTGCTCTTAAAAGATCCCATATCAGCTTTTCCATTGATTGGAGAGGAAATACAAGTCTATGGAGCTGTATCAGGCTTTAAAATAAACTTTGACAAATCAGAGGCACTGGATATAAACATAACTGATACACAATTAGATCAATTGAAAACCCAGTTCCCATACAGATGGGCACATAAATATATCAAATACTTGGGGGTAAATATACCTCGAAGTATAGAAGAAGTTTACAAAAGTAATTTCCCGGCAAAAGCGCTAGAATTGTTTCGGGAGTTGGAGAAATGGGAGGGCTTAACATTATCATGGGTAGGTAGGATTAGCGCTGTTAAAATGATGGTTCTCCCAAAGCTCCTGTATTTATTTATGGCCTTACCAATTGACATTCCTGAAGACTTTTTTCGGGGTCTGCAAAGAAAAATATTTTCCTTTATCTGGAGGAAAAGACCACCCCGGGTCCGACGGGAGGTGTTGTGTCAATTAAAAGATAGGGGAAGTATGGGGGTTCCGGCAATCCGTGAATATTACCATGCAGCTCACTTAAGAATTTTGGCGATGTGGATGCAAAATAAGGGAAAGATATGGGAGCGCATAGAACAGAGTTGGTTAAAACCATTTTTACTCAGGGCTATACCTTGGCTACAAAAACAACAATTGAAAAAGGTAATAAAAGACAGCCCTCCCCTGATCCAATGGCCACTAAATACATGGTATAAGATTAGGGAGAAATTTTTCTCAGAGAGAAAGTATTTTAAACATGCATTCCTTAGATTCACACCTCAATTTGGGCCAGGAGCAATTGATAAAACATATGAGGAGTGGGAGGTCATGGGATTATGTACATTGGGGCAAATGTCCGAAGAGGGGCAGGTCCCTCCCTTTCAGGTGTTGCGTCAGGATCATGGGCTCTCACCTCTTCAGGTATTTCAGTACTACCAGGTGCGAGACTTTATCTGCCGCGATGCAGGGGAGGAGCTGAGCCTAGCCGAAACAGTGTTGGAAAAGGGGATGATGGGAGGAGGGGAACGAGGTTGTATTTCAAGGATATATAGGGCCTTGCTTTCCTGGTCCCAGCCGGTGGAACATTACACAAAAAAATGGGAATTGGCAACGGGAGTATCATTCGAATCCATACAATGGGCACAGGCCTTTAAATCTCTTCTGAGAGTATCGATATCCAGTTCATTAATTGAGAGTGGACACAAGGTTTTGTATAGTTGGTATTACACTCCCAGCCGCTTGACAGCTATGTATCGATCGGGCTCTGCCTTATGCTGGCGGCAGTGTGGAGAGATAGGAGATATGTATCATATATGGTGGGCGTGCGATCAGGCACAAAGATATTGGGAAAAGATAGGGGATTTTATTAACAAGGTGACGGGGATACAATACCCAATGACACTGTACACATGCCTACTACATTTTAAGCCACCAGGAATCAAAAATCACATCCACAGGTTTGCCACACAGGTGTTTGTATCAGGAAAGATGGTCCTGGCAGCATGGTGGAAAAAATCACACTTACCTGATCTGTCAGTGGTTATAAATAAACTAAGATCCATCCAAGTGATGTCTAAGCTTACAGCAATACGTAATGGGCAAATTGTTCAATACCACAAGATATGGGATCTGTACACTACATGGGCCTCCAAGAACATAGCAACAGTTACGTTACACACACAGACGTAGGGTTGGGGGGAAAAGGGGAGGGAACGGGGGAAATAAGGTCAAGGCTTTATTGAGTGATAATAGATGACGCTGTTAGATATCCTTTTTTCTCAATGTTTATGTTCAATATACTAAGTTATTACAAGTACAAAATGGTTATGTAAGTTATGAATACTGAATTTGGTTGATATTGAAAAATGTATAAATAAACAATATAAAAAAAAAAAAAAAAGATCACTAGAAATTGTGTGTGGAAATGTGTGTCTGCAATTTAATTGAATAACGAGCCAATCAGCGCCGATAGAGATTTTAACAAGTAACTAATGGTGCTAATTGGATTTAATTAAAAAATTTACCTGCATAAATTTTACATGCGGGTTCAAAAAGGGAGCAGGGCCATAAGAGGCCATGGGCGGATCGGAGGCATTCCTTTAATTTATGACCACTGTTATAGAATAAAAGGGATACGCACCTAATTCAGGTATGGGAATTTATACCAAAGTTTCACTGGAGTAAATGGTCATGCCTAAATGTAGTCACAGTTGCCAAAGCTAAGCACGCTATTCTATGAACAGCACCTAATTTTAAGTGTCATTTATAGAATAGCGCTAAGTGGGGGGGGGGAGGGGGGTTGGCGCCATCTATAGAATTTAGTCCATTGTATGTACATTGAGACACTCACTCAATAAAATGAGGAGGAAATTAAAAGGAAACCAAAGGAAAATATACCCTGAAGAAAATAGTCCACCGATTCCTGCTCCTCCAGGGTTTTCCCCACCCAGCCTGCAGCCTACTGACATTAGGAGGGGAGAAGGTGAGACCAGAGAAGACAAGAACAGAGGTGCAACTACTGTACTCTGCCATGTAATTCAGCCCCTCACCTTCTGTAAATTCCAAGCAGCCCAAGCAAAGAAAAAAAAAGGTGCAGGTACAGGCAGATGAAAAAGGCCTTGATAAAATGTTGAATTCGCTCTTAACTCCCCAACACTGACAATCATCTTTCTAATACAAAATGAAAGAGACATGGCACTTATTTTCTAATCAGGGAGAGGGGGGCCTAATGAGTTTCTAGCTCATTTTACTTCCACTGCTTCTGGGCTCAAGATGAAGTGTCTTATTGGTGCTGCTTCCCTCCAGCCAGGCTCCGGATGGAAGGGAGGAAGGCAGCCACAGGAACAATCACCGCTCTGTCACAGCTATCCCCAGTTCCTTCGGCTTGGGAAAACTGCCAAGACTGCAAACTATCACATTATTGAGGTGTTTTAAATTAACTGCCTTACAGCTTTTGCAGTTATACGGTGATAAATATAATGTTGTTTGTATGATAATTAGGTAACTTTATTATAGGATCCCTACAGTCTGCAGAAACAATGTATCGGTCCCTTGTGAACGAAAGCCGCAGCACCGTGGGGATGGCTCAGAATGGAATAGAAGTCTGCCTGCTTTCTGACACCACTTCTTCTGCAGGACTTATTCCTAGTGCCTCTTTCTCCGCTCGCTTTCACAGCCTCTTGTTGGAGTCTGTTTGTGTTGTTGGTTTTTTTTAAACAGGCTTGTTTGTTTTATTGGGAGTTACAGGTATGCCTTACTATTATAGAAGACCTCCACTGAGAATAATCATTCTTCACAAATGCAGTATTTCCAAAGATAAAACATTTGATTTTTTTTTCTCGCTATTTAGAATTAGATGGTTTTTTTTCTCATCACTGGCAATCTCAGATTTACATGAGACAGTGACTGATGTGCGATACCCTAACACTATGTTTCTCAACCCAGTCTTCAGAAAATTTTATTTTTTTTCCCTTATTATTTGCATGTTATGATTTCAAAATATGAATCTGTATTGCCTACTCAAGTTTGTAAATGGCTTGTAAAAATTCTAAAATGGTTAAATAAAAAAAAAAACCACAATCTAATCAGGACAGACAACAAGACAAATAAGTGAATTATTTAAGCTGGGAATGAGAAAATGGGCATGGATCCTGAACACGTGACTAGAGCCTTGAACTAACACTACCAACTAAACCTAGGTGTTGGGATAACTGATACTTTATGTATTAAATATCCCTCAGCAGTTCCAGCAATAAAGATTACAGAACATCTGAAGGGCAAACCACACAATTGGTTTTGTTTAGTGGAAGCTGATGTGAGATTAAGCTGCGGAGGAGTGTTTTTCTTTATTTAACTTTTTGCAGAGGAGACCGAAGGGGGCCATGTGCCCCTGGAATTGTGTGTTCTACTGAGCAAAAAGCACAGAGAAAGTCCCCCCCCCCCCTCATAGTAGCAAATCCTGAACACCCAGATCTCTGATTATTACCAATTACTGAAGGTTGTTTCAGCTTAGACAAACTAGGCATCTGAGTAGTATCAAATGTTTAGGAGGGACCCATTTGGATGTTAATTCAGTGGCTCTCAAGTATTTGGTGGGGAGGGGGAAGGGGGCTGGAAGACACCAGATTCACCATTCCTTGTAGAGGTTTGCCTAGTCTGTTCATCCCTGTGCACTGTCCTGCAGTGGTCAGAAGGAGACAAGCCACACATATGCTGCGTCCTCCACTGCTCATCTTTTGGCCATCCCTCTGGGGGGGGGGGGGCAGTATGCAGGTCCCTGGGGGAGGAGGTATGTGTGTGTCAGCGGAGGTATAACGAAGGCATGGATGTCCTTTCAAACATTTTGGACGTCCTCAACTGCCCCCCAAAGGGATGGCCACATTTCAAGGGAGTGGAGTAGAGTGGAGGAGTGGCAGAGTGGCATAGTGGTTAGAGCACTGGTCTTGCAATCTAGAGGTGGCCAGTTCAAATCCCACTGGTGCTACTTGTGATCCAAAATCCAAACAAATAAATAAAGAGGGTACTGGAGGAATAGCAAAGGCATTTTGGACGTCCTCAGCGAGCAGCTCATTTGCATGCAATTTCATTCATGAATGCCCTTTCCGGATCGGTCAGGGACCAGTGCACTAAGAATGCTGGCTCCTCTCACGACCAAACTGCTTGGATTTGGTCGTTTCTAAGATGGGCGTCCTCGGTTTCCATTATCGACGAAAACCGGGGATGACCATCTCTAAGGTCGACCTAAATTTCATGATTTGGGCATCCCCAACCATATTATCGAAACAAAAGATGGACGTCGATAATACTGGTTGCCCCGCCCCTTTACAGGGCTGCCCTTAGAGATGAGCACCCCCGTTCGATTATCTCCCTCTATTTCTCCAATTTCAAGAGCTTACTATATAAAAACTGTGAACCAGCCTGGAGATGTGACAGCGGACAGTCTGGAGTTAACTAATCTCCTGGAAAATTCTCAACAGAAGGTTCTAAATCATGAAACTATAGCCACTTTTGCCCTTGAACCTGATCAGAACTGGGTTCTGAGACTGTTTTTCCACTATAGAGATGTTTTGTTTTTGGGTCAATGTATATTTCCTGATTTCTCTAGGCCCATACAAGTGAGATGTAAGACGTTTTAGCTTTGTGCACGCAAGTGGTGGCCCTGGGGGCAACGTTTTTCCTTCTGTTTCCTTGTAAATATTGTATTAAGGTTGAGGATAATAATTAATATGTTTTTTGATCCTCAATAATTGAAGTGTTATTGATGGCAAAAAAAATCTCCGCCTAGTCTAGTGATTACTGTTGCCCTGTCCATTCGCAGTGGTGTAACTGAACTGTTCTTCTCCAGATAGTTTTTGTTCTTTGACTCTCCTGATGAGTTTTTGCCCCTTTTGCCTTTACTAAGTTTCCTTATTTACTTCACATTTCTCTGGATGTAGAGTGATTTTCTTTCTCCTCACCCCTCCACCCCCTTCTTTTCCTGTTCATGATAATATTGTATTTCTTTTTCCTATTTTCTCTTTCGTGTTCTTTGGAATATAAGGTATTCATCACTAGAAGTCAGCTAGATTGAAATGCTATTCATGGATGTATCTCATTAAGGGGGTAATTTTGCAAAGTGGGCGGTAGCATTTACATACCAGTTTCGCACACAAATATTCAGAATACTAGTGTATATGCATTGGTGTGTATATGCCAGATATGCGACTGTGGCTGTTCTGTTAAATACATGCATATCTTACATACCGCCTATTTTACAGGTGGGCATGCACATGAGTGGGGCACACATTTATGCAAGTACATTACAGAATACTATAAGTTAATGTCTAAATGCATGCACATGTATGTACACTTTCGGAGATTAAGAACCAGTTGCACGCCCTCATACTATCCTTTTTCACATCTTGTCTAGACTATTGCAATATCATCTATGCTTGGCTACCACAAATCAACAATAAATAAACTGCAATCCATGCAAAACACTGCAATTTGCGTTCTTTTGTCATGCTACCTGTTACGATCATACTACTCCCTTACTTAAGCAATTCCATTGGTTACCAGTTTGTCAATGCATCACTTAAAAGATAGCTATCTTAACTTTTAAGGCTCTTCGGATCGGCTCCCCTGATTACCTCTCCTCTCTAACAATTCTATACTGTCCAGCACAGGTTCTACGTTCAATAAACGATCATCAATTGATTCTTCCTGGCCCAAAGTTTGCACATTTAGAATCTACAAGAAACTGCACTTTCTTCTTTATGGCGCCCCATGTTTGGAATAACCTCTCATTATCCATCCGCAGTAACACATTATTAAAACATTTCAATCTGAACTCAAGACCCCTCTCTTTATATAAGCATTCAGATCTCCAGGTAAATAAGGTTTGCCTACCACTTTTCACCCCTCCTCCTTGCCTCCTTCCCTTTTACTTAATTTCTCATTACCCACTCCTCCTAATCTATTTGTATGTATCCGGTATGGTGTAACTGTATTACTTTTACCACTTTCCTATCATAACAATGACGTTCCTTTTCCATATATGTGTTGTGGTACGTAAACCGCTTAGTTATGCCTAACCAGTTAAAGCAGGATAGAAACTATTAATAAACTAAACTATTATGTATCAATATTACTTTGCTTTTCAAGGGATACTTGATGTAATTTTCAAAATTTACAAATAAAAATAATTAATAACTACATAAGGTTTAACTGGATGCATATTCCCAGATATACAATGCCGGTGCCTGAACACTACCCAGTGCTGAATATCCAGGGATAAAGCTGGTGGTGGCCAAAACACATTGACTGCCGCCGGCTGAATATCTACCCCTTAAATTAACAATATCAAAGCAGTTTACAATAAAAGTACATGAACTGTTACAATATTATAAAAACACATTGACAAAATCCACAAAAGGAAGGGAAAATGAATCACACAACAATAATTCCCATAAGACAATAAATAACCGGAGATAAACCAAGAAGATTTCTATCAAACTGGTTAAAAAACATAAAAACATATAAAATTAACCTATAATATTAAAAGGTTGCTTAAAAAGCCAGGTGTTAAGAGCTATTTTGAATTTTCAATAAGACACCTCGGGGTAAATATTCAGCTGGTGGCAGTGAACGTTTTGCCGACAGCTGTCGTATTATTCCCAGATATTAAATGCCGAGCCACTGAACTTCTGGTTTATGCGGTTCCAGCTAACACATGGCCGCTTAAGTCAACATTCAGACTTAAATGGCCATGGGTCGTCACATAAAGACTGGACTGACTTTTATGCAGTTACCCTGGCTGGTTAAGTGCTGGCTATTGGCGCTTAACTAGCCAAGTGCTGACTTTGCCCCTGGAACACCCCCAAAACAGGTCACTTTCACTTATGACCTAACTGCTAATTTTGAGTGGCGATAACCACTTAAGTGCTGCTGAAAATTAGTGGATAGTCCAGAATAAGCAATTTAACTGGTCAGCGGCCGTTTCTAGCCAGTTAAATCACTTTGAATACAGACCAGCTCTTGTCTTAGATCTAAAGGAAGAGAGTTCCACAATGTAGACGGAACACAACTAAAATCAGTATGATGCGAGATATCCACCCAGAGTTTTGTACTGGAAGGAATCACTGAAAGATTTGCCTGTGAGGACTGGAGAGAATGAGAAGGATGATAAGGAAGAAGAACTGAATGTAAGTAATGAGGAATCCCCCATATAGTGGACCTGATGGGTCAACATCAAGATCTTAAAATTTACGGGAGTAATTCTGTATAGATCATCCAAAGTGAGGCACTGGGATGCTACACGCTAAACGCAGATTCTGTATCAATTGCCGTTATAGGATATGAGTGTAAGTCTTAAGTAATGCACCTGACTTTAGGCGTGGGCACTTATGCCAGCTCAACAGCTGGCTTAATTGCCTGCACCTAACTGTAGGCAGCTAGTTACGTAACTGCCAGTATTCTATAACCCATAAGTGTTAGGCACGCTCCTTATGCCCCTCCCATGTCCACAACACCTTGGAGCTCTACACAATGGGTTTTGCACAGACAATTTATAGAATACCGACATAAAAGTTACAAATGTAACTGCTAATTAGTGCCAAGTAAGACCAATTATAGCCAATGGTAATGTCAATTAGCAGCTAATTGACTTGTTATGCGTGCAGCTGATCCTATTTGATAACCTGTGCATGTAACTTTGCATGCTAAGGGCCAGATTCTATATATGGCACCAAAAGAATCAGCACAAAAAAAATCCCACGCACAGCGGTATTCTATAAACCTTGCCTAGAGTTTGGCGCAGTTTATAGAATATGAGTAGCGGCTGTCCCGCAACTAAATTTATGCACAGCCATTTTCAACAAATAAAACCTGGTGTAAATGCCCATGTCTTATTTAGGCGTGGATCAGGCATATTCTGTAACAGAGCGCATAATTTTCAGGAACGCCCATGACCTGTCCATGCCCCTTCTATGGCCCTCTTTTGTGATCCACGTATTAGAATTTATAGGGACCGCTTTACAGAATACGCTTAGAAAGTTGCACACGTGTAATTCTAATTAGTGCCAATAATTGCTTGTTAAACAAGTTGCATGTGCAAATCGGCTATGCATGCAGATTTGTACATGCAACTTTAGTCGCTGTTTATAGAATCTGGGGGTAAGTGTAAAATTGGGCAGGCAATGTGGTTGCTCGTGATCTACAGAGCACCTCGCAACACCACATATCTGTGCAAGAATTGCTGAATCTGGTGACTGAGGCAACCCTGAGCTACCCTAGGTTACTGATCATGGGAAACTTTAACATATATATCGAAACTCCAGACACCACCACTGCTGCTTTCCTTCATACGATGGCAGCTCTAGGATTCATTCAGGTGATAAAATCTCCAACCTATGAAAAGGCCCATATGCTAGACTTGCTGTTCTGAAAAGGGGTCGACATCTTGTAACACAAGGCTGGTAGCATAGAGTTAACACCACTATCATGGACTGATCATTTCCTAATCAAATTTTCTATTAAGGACTACATAAAACAGATGGGCCCAATCAAAGTTTAGAAGGAAATCAGAGACATGAGAAATCTGACTGCTGAAAACTTTAGCTAGAGGCCTTGTCCTACCCTCATGTGGATGAAAAGATGACAGTGACAGAACAGGTGATATCTGGAATGCGTGCTTAGCAATGGCATCAGAAAAAAAACAGACCCTCTAAAGAAGGTCTTAGAGGGTCTTCCATGGTTCTCCCCAGATTTATGGATCTTTAAGCATCAAGGACGCCAACTTGAAAGAAAATGGAGAAAATCTCACCTAGATGAAGATACTGTAAGAAACACATGGCAATGTACCGCCAGGCCGTAACAACAGCCAAAAAAACAATATTTTTCTCAGCACATAGAACAAGCTGCAAATTCAACCAAGCAGCTATTTAAAACAGTAAACAGCCTACTGCAAACCTCACAACAGAATCAGACTTCCCAGTCACAACTAACCAGCAATGATTTGCCACTTACTTTGTCAACAAAATTAAGGTTCTCCATCAGGACCTACAGACAGTCGCATCAAAGCTCCTGCCATCTAATGAAGAGAACACTCCCTCCCATCATGCAAGCCAATCTGGAACTCATTCAATCAGGTCACTGAAGAATATCTTGAAAAACTCCTGAAGGGTCTACGGCCTACAGCCTGTCCTGCTCACCACAGATTGTACAAAGAGCGAGCACAGGCCTCACTGAAGGGGCCACTAAAATTGTTAACTCCTCTCTTATGAAAGGGCAGCTGCCAACATTAGAAAGAGCTGTGGTGTGCCCAATACTGAAAAAGATCTCACTGGACCAGGACAAGCTCGAAAACTACCGACCAGTCTATAACATTCCTTTCCTGGCAAAACTTATAGAATGGACAGTCTGCAGTCAATTCAACCACTGGCTAATTGAAAGTAATTGGCAAGACCCATGTCAATCTGGCTTCAGACCTGGGTACGGAACAGAGACAGTTCTCATGTCCCTTCTTGATGGCCTGTACAGAAATTGTGACAGGGGTTCTGCCTCGATACTAGTGTTGCTCAATTTCTCGGCAGCCTTTGACACCGTGGATCATAATATCATGCTTACAAGACTGGCATAAATAGGTAGCACAATACTTACTTGGTTCAAATCCTGTCAGATAGACATCAATCAGTTCTGTTCAGCAACAGCACATCATTACCTTGGGCACTGGACTGTGTGGTGCCACAGGCATCCACACTGTCTCCCATTTTATTTAATATCTACCTCAAGCCTCTGGCTGAGCTGCTTCAGTCAATGGACACAAAATTCTACATCTATGCTGATGATGTGCAACTACTCATACCCACTGAGCCAGATCTACCCACAGCTCTGAGTAATCTGACTGCCTGCCTAACCGCAACTCAGAAATGGGCAAACAACAACAAACTTTGCCTGAACCCAAATAAAACTTATTTGGGTATCAAAACACAAGTGGATAAATACCTGACTTCAAAATGCCTTTTGGGAAGTATGAACTCCCCATAAAATCACAGGTCAGGAATTTTGAGATACTGCTAGACTCATCACTCACTCTGATCCCACAAATTCAAATAACCTTCAAAAACTGTCTCTATCACCTATGGCAGCTACGAAATCTCGCTCCATATATTGAAAGGACAAATCTGACCACAGTTGTCCATGCTATGATAACATCACGACTAGACTATTGTAAATGTCCTGTACACTGGCTAAACCAAAAAGTGTTTGCATCAGCTCCAACTAATTCAGAATTCTGCACATCACACCTTTCCTGCAAAACCTACACTGGCTACCAGTACCTTTACAGGGATAAACTTAAAACTCTTTGTCTGATTTTCAGGGTCCCCAGCCAAAATGGGCCAGAGTACTTAAAGAATAAAGTTACCCTTTTCACATCTTTAAGACCACTAAGGTCCTATCAAGGATCATCATTATCTGTACCCTCATCAAAAGAAACTGTATGATGCGATACCCGCCAGTGAGCCTTCTCAGGAGTAGCCCTCATGCTCTGGAATTTACTTCCCGAGGGGCTACGTATAACTCGAGAATACCTGTACTTCAGGAAGCAAGTGAAGGCCATGCTATTTTCCCAAGCCTTTAATATATAGGGTAACTGACTATACACTTCTTCAGCACCTGGACTAGCTTGCTACACTTTGAGGCATATTTTCAAAACACTTAGTTCCATAGAAACCTATGGAACTTTGGAAGGCTAAGTGCTTTGAAAATATGCCTCATACTGTAACTTATATCAGTTCCTTATCTCTTGCTTAACTATACAAAGAACTTGTCTTGAGATTAGCTACCCCTCAAATTATCCCAACTGACTATCTGCTCTTGGTCCCTCAGTTATATGGTAAGCTGTACTGTAGAAAATCTTTAACATCATATCTGTGTTAGTTGAATGTTCTAATGCATGCTTATTAGGTGTATCATTAGTATTATGCTAACATTGTATTATATCTCTGGTATTTGAATTCCAGTGCTGTTAAATGTGCATATTTTTTATACCGTTTCACGATAGTTCTATTATTAGGTTTAAATGTACTGTTTTCATGTTTACCCCATTTATTGTATTTATGTTTATTCTTGATCATTTTACTATTGTTATGCTGTTAACAAAATTGTTAAGGTTTATGTTAAACTGTACCTGCTGTACACCACCTTGAGTGAATCTCTTCATAAAGGTAGTTAATAAAATCTCAATAAATAAATATGGAATTAAAGGGTTTAAGGGCAGAAACCAGTAAACAATGCTGTTCCTGTAAATGAGGAGTAACATGGAGGGGCATAATTGAACGAAAACGCCTATCTCCATGGGCGTTTATCTCCGAGAACGGGTCCGTGAAGGGGCGGACCGAACCGTATTTTAGGAAAAAATAGACGCCCATGTTTTATTCAACAATGTGTGAGCTGGGCGTTTTTGTTTTTCAGCGATAATGGAAAATGAAAGCGCCCAGCTCAAAAACGAATAAATCCAAGGCATTTGTTCATGGGAGGGGCCAGGATTCGTAGTGCACTGGTCCCCCTCACATGCCAGGACATCAACCGGGCACCCTAGGGGGCACTTTTACAAAACCAAACAAAAAGGTAAAAGAGCTCCCAGGTGCATAGCACCCTTCCCTTGTGTGTTGAGCCCCCCAAATCCCCCTCAAAACCCACTGCCCACAAGTCTACACCATTACTATAGCCCTAAGGGGTGAAGGGGGGCACCTACATGTGGGTACAGTGGGTTTGGGGGGGTTGGACGACTAATAAGCATTAAGCAGCACAATTGTAACAGGTAGGGGGGATGGGCCTGGGTCCACCTGCCTGAAGTCCACTGCACCCCCTAACAACTCCTCCAGTGACCTGCATACTGCTGTCAGGGAGCTGGGTATGACATTTGAGGGTGAAAATAAAAAGTTGAGAAACTTCATTTTTTGTGGTGGGAGGGGGTTAGTGACCACTGGGGGAGTCAGGGGAGGTCATCCCCGATTCCCTCCAGTGGTCATCTGGTCATTTAGGGCACTTTTTGGGGCCTTATTCATGAAAAAACAGGGTCCAGGAAAAGTGTCCTAAATTCTAGCTAAAAACGCATACTTTTTTCCCATTATCGGTGAAATGCGCCCATCTCTGTTCGGCAGATAACCACGCCCCAGTTCCGCCTTCGCCACACCTCTGACACGCCCCCATCAATTTTGTCCGCATCCGCGATGGATTGCAGTTGAAAACGTCCAAAAATCGGCTTTCGATTATACCGCTTTATTCGTTTTTGTGAGATAAACGTCCATCTCCCGATTTAGGTCGGAACTTGGGCGTTTTTCTCATTCGATTATAAGCAGGATGGTCATTCAACTTAGCATCATAAAGCAAATTTAGTGCTGTATTTTGGATCAACTACAATCTCTTTATATGGTACAGTGACCTTCCTGCAAGCAGTGAGTTATATATTGACTGGATTACTACATGAAGCAATATTTTTATGGCCTTCAAATCCAACAGTTATCTCAAAGATCACATTTTCCTGAGGTAGAAAAATGAGGTTCTGCTTATCTTTAATATGTGAGAACAGAATTAAAGTTTGGAATCCCAAACCACCCCTTGAGAAGTAATCATATCCTTAAAAATAATAGATTCTTGTGAAGCAATATAAAGCAACTTACTCCTTTTTTTAATTTTTACTCCTGGGACTCAACATTTCCTGGGGTTCAAAAATAATTTATGATCATCCAACCATTATACAATCATATCCAATTTTAGCTCTAACACAGCTTGAAAAGCTAAATCCCAGGAGCCGTGGACTAGCTTGCTACATCCACTGTAACTTAGACCAGTTCCTTATATCTTGACTATCTGTACAAAGAACTTGCCTTTAGTTTAGCCACTCATTTATTTATCCCAACTGACTCTGTATCACGCATTTTGTCCACATCTATATACCTGCACTTGCCCCTCAGCTATATGGTAAGCTGTATTGCAGAAAAGCATTAGTATCACAGCAATGTTATTTGAAAGTTGTAATTGTGTACTTATTAGATACTAGTAAAAAAAAGCCCATTTCTCATTGAAATGAAACAGGCACTAGCAAGGTAATCACCTTCTGCCATTAATGTTTTTAAAGGAAGTTCCAGCATCCCCCCTCCCTCCCTCTCAGTTCCAGGGTCCCCCCTCCCTCCCAGTTCCAGGCCCCCTCCCTCCGAATTTTAAAAGTCATCCTGACTTACCTCGCGCGGTAAAAAGCGTGCAGGCTCAGCACTTACTTCAGTTTTCCCTTCTCTGTCTCTCAGCTCTGGTCCCGCCCTCATTTCCTGTTTCCACAAGGGCAGGACCAGAGCTGAGCGACAGAGAAGGGAAAACTGAAGTAAGTGCCGAGCCTGCACACTTTTTACCGCGCGAGGTAAGTCAGGATGACTTTTAAAATTCGGAGGGAGGGGGCCTAGAACTGGAAGGGAGGGAGGGAGGGACGTCGACCCTGGAACTGGGAGGGAGGGGGAACGGACGACGACCCTGGAACTCAGAGGGAGGGAACGAACTTCCAGTGGGCAAGGCAGTGATCGTGAGTGCGATTACGAACCCTACGAACACTACACGGCTTCACTGCCACGGAGTCAGCTTCAGAACGTTGGAGGTGCGAATTATTATATTAGATTCCATTGCTATTATGCTTACATCATATTATATCTCTGTTATTTGAATTTCAGTGCTGTTAAATGTGTATATTTCTGATCCCATTTCATGGTAGTCCTGTTATTAGGTTTCAATTTGCTGCTTTTGAGTTTTCCTCTTTCATTATGTCTATGTCTGTACTTGTTCATTTTACTATTGTTATGCTGTTAACAATATTGTAAGTTTGATGTTAAACTGTACCTACTATATACAACAATGGGTGAATCTCTTCATAAAAGCAGTTAATAAATCCCAATAAATAAATCACCATAGTAACATAGTAAATGACGGCAGATAAAGACCTGTACGGTCCACCCAGTCTGCCCAACATGATAAACTCATTTTACATGGTATGTGATACTTTATATGTACACCCGAGTTTGATTTGTCCTTGCCTTTCTCAGGGCACAGATTGTAGAAGTCTGCCCAGTACTGTTCTTGTACTAAGTTCTGAAGCTAACATCGAAGCCCCTTAAAATTTACACTCTAGCCCATCCCTATCTATTCAGTCACGATCAGGGCGTAGACCGTAGTAGTCTGCCCAGATCACGTTTTGTTTCCAATTACCGGCGTCACCACCCAATCTCTGCTAAGATTCCACTGAACCATTCCTTCTAAACAGGATTCCTTTGTGTTTACCCCACGCATGTTTGAATCCCTTTACCGTTTTCATCTCCACCACCTCCCGCGGGAGGGCATTCCACATATCCACCACCCTCTCCGTGAAAAAATACTTCCTGACATTAGTCCTGAGTCTGCCCCCCCTTCAACCTCAATTCATGTCCTCTAGTTCTACCACCTTCCTGTCTCCGGAAAAGGTTCGTTTGCAGATTAATACCTTTCAAATATTTGAACGTCTGTACCATGTCACCCGTTTCTCCTTTCCTCCAGGGTATACATGTTCAGGTCGGCAAGTCTCTCCTCGTACGGTTTGCAATGCAAATCCCATACCATTTTCGTAGCTTTTCTTTGCACCGCTTCCAGTCTTTTTACATCTTTAGCAAGATACGGCCTCCAAAACTGAACACAATACTCCAAGTGGGACCTCACCAACGACTTGAAGAGGGGCATCAACACCTCCTTTCTTCTGCTGGTTATACCCCTCTCTACGCAGTCTAGCATCCTTCTGGCCATGGCCATCGCATTGTTTCTTCACCTTCAGATCCTCAGACACCAACGCCCCAAGGTCTCTCTCCTGAGTCGAGCTTACTAATCTCTACCCTCCTATCCGGTATCTCTCTTTTGGGTTTCCACCAGGGCCATGCCAACACAGTAAGCGAGGTAAGCATGGCAGGAGGGCGCCATCCTCTGGGGGGCGCCCCGCCGCACCATGCTTACCTTGCCCTCTTCTCCCCAGATCCTTTTTTTTTGTTTAAATTTACCTCTGTCCGGCGGCAGCGTAGCGTTAGTGAGGACGTGTCAGTCTTCCCTTCGCTCAGTTCCTGCCTTCTTCTGACGTCAGAAGAAGGCGGGAACTGAGCGAAGGGAAGACTGACACGTCGGGGCGGGGGAGCGCCGCCTCCTTCTCACTAACGCTGCACTGCCGCCGGACAGAGGTAAATTTAAACAAAAAGAAAAGGATCTGGGGAGAAGAGGGCGGGTAGTGTAGCGATCGTTTTCGGGGGGGGGGGGGGGCGTGGGGCCAACTGCAGGGGGGCGCCGGAGACCCTAGGCACGGCCCTGGTTTCCACACCCCAAGAGCATCACTCTATATTTCTTGGCATTAAATTTTAACTGCACATATATTAGAAACCGTTATACATCACTGATGAATATTGTTTTGATTTTTTTTTTTTTAATGTAGTAAATCACTCGTGAATAACAGTTGTAGCATGCTATTGTTAATTTTAGTGGGTGCTCAGTAAAATCATGTTGCTGTGGCTGGACTAGTGAAAAGCAACATGAACCTCAGCATCATCGCACCTCTGCCCTCCCTCCCTACCATCACCTTAATAATGTAGACTGATTGAACAGAGTCAAGCCTGTATAAAGGTATCACTTAAACAGTGGAAAAATCCCTACTACTTAGCTTGGGGTCAGAGGAGGCCAGCTGAGGATCCCTTCGTGCTCATCAATAGTGCCACCGCTCTCGGGATCCGTGCTGGTGTTTAAAATGTTGTAGAACTTACAATTTTCCTTCTATTCATTCTAAAGTTCATATTCATGTATTCAAATATTCTTCCAAATTCTCATTTTTTTTTGTTCTCTACACAACGTGTGTTTCGCTAGAATCGCATCATCAGGAGAACTTGAGGAGAGGACTGGAGAACAATTCTCATAGTTTGAAACAATCTGAAAGGGGGGAACAAGAACTACACGGGATTCTCCTGCCCAAAGAAGGCACTAGACTACCAGGGCCTTTAGAAGGCAGGACCAGGGAGGACACGTGGAGCTGGTGAGCAGGCTGGGTTTTCTCTCGGGGGCATTGTTGTAGTGGCGGCAGGATAATGTTTTTGGTTGTGACCGAAAATGCTCAGGCATTTTCATCTGAAACCCAAACCTGAATTCCATGTAGTTTTCGATGCCAAATTCAAAACCGAAATTTGGTCAGCCTCTACATTTAACCCTTCACTATCCCTGGTACAAAAAAAAAAAAAAAAGATTGCAAGTCCACTAGAGACTGAGAAAGTACCTGCATACTGGCTGTACCACAAAAAAAAAAAAAAAAAAGATACCCTTTTTCTTTGCCTTCCATCAGCCCTCTTCATGTCTGCCTTCTTCCTCCTGTTCTCTGCCCAATGCACTTGCTGTGCTGTTCAGGCCTTACAACTAAGTCTTCCACAACACCACCCCCTTCTCCCTGCCCATGCCAGTAAGGAAGGGATGGGATTTTGGATTCAGCCTCTTTATCCAATTATAGCTCAAGGTTACTTCAAGGTAAGTCGTGTTCAGGTACAGAAAGTTAGTCCAAGTTTGTACCCAAGGTAATGGAGAGTTAAATAACATCCATGAATGCAAGGAGCCACAGTTGGATTTGACCTGGCTTCTCAGCCTGCTGCTGTATTACAGGAACCAGTACTATGCCTGCCAATAAGTGCTGAGCACCCCCCCCCCCCCCCCCCCCCCCATTTAGCAAGCTCCTTCATTGTGTCCACGAAGGAATGAAATGATTGGCACCATCAATCATTTTGAAATACTGGAGCCTATGTAAACTATTAGGGTACTCCTTCAACAAAACCGAGAAAGTAAAAGAAAAGGCTGCAGTAACACCGGAATCGGGAGGGGGGATGGGGGAGGAAGATCCTGGATATGTGGGAGGGGAGAGTGAATACCAGCATTGCAGTGGCATAAAAAGGGAGAAGTGAAGCAATGAGATGCAGCAAGAAGAAAGTCTTCTTTAGAGGCTGACTCAACACTAAGTGAGAATCATCGCCGCCCATCCCAGTTAATAAAAGTTAGCAAAAATAGGGGCTGGGCTCCTGAAAGCACAGTATCTTTGCATTAGACTAAGAAAGACATAGCATCAATGAGCTGAAGCCTAAGCTCTGACTGCTGGTGCTCCAGCGCTGCTGCAGTGGTCCACGCCCCCTCATTCAATTGCACGCACGTCTTTCTCCCCTATCATCCTTTTAGGATACTTTCAAAGAGCAAAAAAGCGGCTGGGGGAGCGCATAAGAGCATCACTTGCAGGGTCGCAGACGAGTATCACTTACCCGCCGTAAAGGTGACTCATGATTGCACAAAGTCCTTGCAGAAAATGAACTAGTCTGGCGCTAGGCAATAAGCGTGCAGCTCAGCAGCTGCAGGGCTGATCAGAATTAGCAATTAATAAAGAGAGCGCGCAGCCCCTAGAGATTTTTTTTTTTTTTGGTCCCAGCCGCTCTACACCTCGCACCAATAACAGCACGGTTACTAGGGGAGTCACGTGACGGTGTTTTCGCGGAGGAGGGGGGGACGCGGAGCATTCCGCCCTTTCACCAATCGCACCGTGCGCTAGTCCTGCCCCTTCCCGCTGTCCAATGGCCGGAGGCGTACACCAGCAACTCAAGGATGACAGCCGTCAGGGTAGTTCAGTGTGGGCTACCCTTAATGATTTATTTAGAGCTACCTGGTGCGCCTGCCCGATCTTTGTGCATGGGAGAGGGCCAATAACTACTGATCCGGGCTGAGGGGTAGAATGGGAGAGCTAGAATGCATTCTGCAGTAAAAACAAATATAAGTTTAAGAAGCACCTTACGGGCTTCGTGTTACAGAAGCAGCTGAAGCTCAAGCCACATAAGAGTTCTTATAAAAGGTGAAAATATCGATGGAACAGGATATCGCCTGTCGCTAGAGTAGGGCACTTAACATTACCGGGACTTGGGCAAAACTCTTACCTCATAGCACAAACGTTTTAAATATGGATTAATATAAAAGTGTTAAAAAGCAGAAGTGTGGGACTCTAGAAATAACGATGAAAACCAGAATGTTGGGACATAACAGTAATAGTCAACTTTCTGTGCTAAATATTGTATCTGTCACCTGTAACTGTCTACTTCCTTCTTCTCAGTGGAACCTTTGCTGCTCTAACTCATAGCTTACTGGTTGCAGTACCCATGCAAAGACAATAGGCACTCTAGACCTAAGTTAGTGCCATGCTGCAACCTACCTATGGCTAACATGAAGAAGGACATTTAATAGCACTAGGGGGGGGGGGGTAGTAAAAATAAAAAAAGCAGATAACATAATAGATTACGGCAGAAAAAGACTTGTACGGTCCATCCAGTCTGCCCAACAAGACAACTCATATGTGCTACTTTTTGTGTATACCCTACTTTGATTTGTACCTGTGCTCTTCAGGGCACTGACCGTATAAGTCTGCCCAGCACTATCCCCGCCTCCCAACCACCGGCTCTGGCACAGACCATATAAGTCTATAAGGTATTTAAAATTCCCTCTCTCCTCCAGAGACCCTATCCCAGCAACTCAGCCCCTTTGGTCTGCAGAAGGATTGGCACTTTAATAGTGTGTGTGTCCTCTAGTGCACAGGGCCAGGCTCACAATATGAGCCACAAGTTATGGGAATTGGTGGCTTCATACTGTGAAATTGACCCAGCACCCAAAAGAGGAAACTATTTATTTAATTAATTAGGCTTGATTTACTGGGTTATGAAGAAAATTCACTCAAGGTAGTACAACAAGAATAAGTAAACAAATTACATTTAGTAAAAATATTCAAAGAACAATACAAGGTATGTCTGGTTCCATGCGTGGAACAAACTCCCCGAGCCCATACACCAGCCCCCCTCCCTGCCCATCTTCAAATCACTGCTTAAAGCCCACCTCTTCAATGTCGCCTTCGGCACCTAACCACTACACCTCTACCCAGGCAATCTAGACTGCCCCAACTTGACATTTCGTTCTTTAATAGACCAAGAAGATGAACATATAGATAGATAAAACAAAGAGGAGTCAAAGGTGCTTGAATATAATCTCAGCTAGGGTAGTAAATAATCAAGTCCTGCTACAATGGATGCAGCCACTTTTACTCCTGATCTGTGACAAGCAAGTTAGTTACCTCTTCCATTACAGAGCCATGCTTTCACCTGCTTCCTGAAGTACAGATAGTCTTGTGTTAAGCAAAGCCTTTAAGGGAATACATTCCAGAGTGTAGGGGCTACTCCGGCAAAGGCTCATTGGTGAGTATCCACAGTCAGAACCAGAGAAAAATTCTAAGGAGATGGAGATCCAAAAAGAACCTTCTTTCTCGGGTGCATATCACTTTGTGTGATGTCCTTTGAAGAGGGTGTGGTTAGGGATACTCCTTGGGAGGACCTTAGTGAACTTGCAGGTGTGTAAAAGATCCTGGCCATTTCCTTTACGGGGCTTGAAGATTAGACATTCACTGTTTTGAATTTAGCCCTGTATTGTACTGGTAGCCAGTGAAGTTTTTGCAAAAATGGTGTAATGTGGTCATATCTCTTACTTTCTATCGGTCTTGCTGCAACATTCTGAATCAATTGGAGCTGGTGTAGACCCCCTTGTAGTCAGACCAGTGTAGAGTGCATTAAAGTAATACAGTCTTGATGTTTTCATGGCATGCAGAACTGTGACAAGAGTTGCCTTCTCGGTAATGAGAAAGGCAGCGTAGTAGTCGCAAATGAAAGAATCAGCTCTTGAAGATTGCTTGGATTTGGGGAATCAGTGTAAGTGCTGGGTCTAGCTGTATTCCAAGGTTCCTGCCTACTGATCTAAGGAGGAATTTGCATTTTTCAGAAGAGATCTTGATGTCACGTATGTGCCCATTTGTGTTAAGGACCCATAGAAGCTCAGATTTACTTGGGTTCTGGTAAAGTTTGTTGTTTTGCTTATTCTATTCTGTTCAGAGAAAGAGCACATTAGTTTCAGAGAGCAGAAAGCTGGTTAAGAAATGTATGCAATCTTTCCCCACCCAGAACAGCAGCTGCACTATCACTTCAGCCAGTTTTATTTATGTGCAACAGTCCTCCATTTAGTGGCCGGGACTGCTGGATTTTCTGTTGATCCTACCACCCTTCACCAGAAAATGATCAGACACTTAAAATGAAGACGAAAAGGACTGATCAAGGATCTTTATTCCAATATCTGTCACCTTCTGTTCAACCCATTGATGATCTGCTAGCCTGAGCCCCCCCACCCCACACACACACACACACACACTAATCCTTCAGACCAGCATGGGAATGCTTTCTATTATTCATTTATGCTTCCTGATCTAAAGAAGGAGTGTTAGCACATGAAAACCATCTAGAAATATATTTGTTAGTCCAATAAAACAGTATCACCTTGGGGTTTTTTTTTTTGTTTGTTTGTTTTGATTTGTTAGTTCACTTGATTGCACAAAAATAATGGCTACCACAGCAACTGCAGTACTTTAATCCAAGGAAACTGACTCACATAATACAAGCTATATTTTATTCATTGCAAGTAAAAAGTGAGGGTTTTCTATACACACTGCTCTAGGAAGAATTTTGAGAGAGGATGAAAGATGTGATGATTGAAGTGAAAGGTTGTTTACTGAAGGAAGGAGATGAAAGATGTTTAAAGAGAAATTGGAAGATAGTAAAATAGAAAGGAATTAGAAGTCAAACAAAGTAAAGACAGCATAGTGATTTTCAACATTTAGTTCCACAGAACTCAATGGGGGAGGGGGCCAGTTCTCTTAACCATGCTGCACATTCCTTGACTCCCTTTATAAGAACATAAGCGATGCCATACTGAGACAGACCAAAAGGTTTATCAAGCCCAGTATCCTGTTTCTAACAGTGGCCAATCCAGGTCACAAGTACCTAGCAAGATCCCAGAAATCAGATTTTATGCTGCTTATAATAGAAATAAGCAGTGGATTTTTCCAAGTCGATCTTAATGGCTTTTAGGAATTATCCAAACCTTTTTTATAAACCCTGCTAAGCTAACTGCATTCCTTGGCAATACATTCAGAATTTAATTACCCGTTGAGTGAAGAAATATTGTCTACAGTTTGTTTTAAATTTGCTAGTTAGTAGCTTCTTTGCTTACCCCCTAGTCCTAATATTTTGGAAAGGGTAAACAAGCAATTCACATCTACCTGTTTAACCACTCAGTATTTTATAGCTTTCTATCTTATCTTCCGTCAGCCATTTCTTCTCCAAGCTGAAGAGCCCTAGCTACTTTAGCCTTTTCTCATAGGGAAGTCGTCCCTCCCCTTTATTGTTTTCATCATTCTTCTCTGTACCTTTCCTATTCTACTATAGCCTTTTTGAGATGCAGTGACCAGAATTGCACACAGTATTCAAACAATACTTTCATCTAGAGGTTATGGAACACATGCTTTGAGCTCTGAAATGTATTTGCTGTGGTTTTTATGATTACAGTTATAAAGTATCTTTCCTCCACCATTTAAAATTTTGAATACATTTTCACCCTATTTGTATATTGGGGCTACTGTGACACAACCAGATACCTCCCCACTGACTGTTACTTAACATTTCTTGCCTTCATAAGTGGCAGCTGTACTCCATTCTCTTCCCCTTCTCAGCAATCTTCTCTCTCTCTCTCTCTCTCTCCCCCCCCCCCCCCCCTCAATCTTCCATCTCCTGGCTCTCAACCCAACTTCCCTTCTCTCAACACCACACCAGTTCCTCTCATTTGGCTAGGACACAAGCAGTGCCAAGGGTAACTGTTCCACTCAGTCCTAGAGTGGGGGAGTAACCTAACATTAGTGCAGTTGGCTGAGCACTTGGCAAACTGGGTTTGATTCACACAGTGGCTTCTTGTGATCCTGGCCAAGTTAATTATTATTTTATTAGCAATTGTATAGCGCTACCAGATGCACGCAGCGCTGAACACCTGACATAGAGAGAGACAGTCCCTGCTCAATAGAGCTTACAATCTAAAAATAGACAGACAAGACAATTAAGGGCGAGGGACGTACTGGGTGAGAAGGAACAAAGGGAGGGCAATTGAGTAGTGGCTAGGAGCCAAAAGCAGTGATGAAAAGGTGGGTTTTCAGCATAGATTTGAAAACAGGTAGAGATGGAGCTAGACGTACAGGCTCAGGAAGTCTATTCCAGGCATAAGGTACCACGAGGGAAAAGGAACAAAAGTCTGGAGTTAGCAGTGGAGGAGAAGGGGGACAACAAGCGAGATTTGTCCAGTGAGAGGGGTTCACAGGCAGGAATGTAGGGAGAGTGGAGAGGTAATGGGGGGGGGGGCTGCAGAATGGATGCATTTAAAGGTCAGTAAGAGAAGTTTGAACTGTATGCGGAAGCAGACAGGGAGCCAGTGAAGTGACTTGAGGAGTGGGGTAGTGTGGATATAACAATTTTGGCTCCATTGCCTCAGGTACAAAAAAAACTTAGGATTGTGAACCCACCAGAGAAAAGCACTTGCATATATGTGAACCGCTTCGGTTGTACCACAGAAAGGTAGTATATGAAATCCAGTACGAGTCTCAAAGTAAACCAGGTTCCAAGAGTTTTGCAGTGATTCTGGAGTCTGTGTCACAAAAGGGATATAATAGTATACTGGGGGAGGGATTGGGGTCAGAAGTTAGGTTTAATAGGAGCAAGAGAAGTCTGCTGGTGATTAAAAAAAATGAGTGAAGGGATTGAGATACATGATGGGGAGGGGAGGGGAGGGTTCCTTAGAGGCACCTGCAAAGAAAAAGTGTGACAATAGAAAACAAAACAGGAGGAGATAAACCCAGAACATGTGAAAATTGGTTTGGAAAATGAAACAAAAATGATTTAGATACAGTCAACAGAGAAACTTATTAATTGTTAGCCTAACAATTTTCTTTTGAGCTGGCAGCTGAAAGAAGTAATCAGAACTGGCTTTGACTGGGCCTACAGTAGCACACAACTTCATAGTTACCTAGGGGGTTAGGATTTCCAGGTAACATAGCCATTGCATTGATGACACTTAGCAAGATCAGACACCCCTCCACAGCATGGCACATATGCACCTTAAATTAAGCAAGCAAGCAGAGGTCCTTCTGTGATTGCAGAGACTCAAGTCTTTCCCCCCCCCCCCCCCCCCCCCCCCATGACTGAAAGCCATTGCAACATCTCCAAGCCAGGCTGGCCAGGGAGTAGGGATTGTCATTGTACTGCTCAAAATTATAAAACTGTAAAAAAAACATTTTTAAAATAAATGGATGTTAAATAAAAATTAGAGGGATTTTTTTCCATGTCAAATTACACACCAATGTGCTACAGAAGCTCAAAAAATGTACTGCTGAATTTTCTAACCCTTGGCACAGAATTTAACTGTTCGACAAAGGCAAATGGAAAATGCCAGAACCGGCCATGCCACAAATACCAAGGTTTGTACATGAAAAAAAAATACAGCTTTACACAATGTGTTCATATACTGTAACTAGATTCACACTTTTCTCACTTCATCTCAAAACGTGTCAGTGAAATGTACACAAACGATGAACCACTTTTGTGAGATTTCACAAGTAAAAGAAACACATGTGCCATTATTGTAAATGTGAGTGCAATAAGAACATTTTACAAGTGGGCAAAATAGAGGAGTTAAAATGCACACTGCCAGCCCAACAAGATTGCTGACCTCATTCCCTGGCCTTTGGTCTGGCAGGGGCTGGAGAAAAAAAGAAGCAGAAACAACTTCCTCTCTTTCCCTGAAGAATGGTTCCAGTTGGCTAAGCCTCCGCACCCTGTAATGATACTGATGTCAGAGGTTGTGTGAGAGACTTCTCTGATAGTACTGGGAGGCATAATGTCCCCAACCTGACATCACGGGTAGACACCCATCTTGCTGCCCCTTGCAATGGTCCTATTCCCGGATCCCTGAGAAGCAATACTGAATACCAGATATCAGTCATAGAAGACTTATTCAAACACTGTATATCTGCTAAATTCTGAAAGGTGGTGTGCTCCATGTCCCTCAACTGGGGACTAATTCAATTTCATCATACTAAATGCAATCTTTAATTGAACTGTGAGGAAGACCTGTCTGAAACACAGCTCATAATGAAATTAGGTCAGATAAGTGAGCAAAGAAAACATACAACCTTGCACAGGGCCGGTCTTAGGGCGAGGCAACCGCCTCGCACTCAAGGGGGCCCCGTACGGCGCGCCTGAAGTCGCCGCGCCCCAACCTCCAGTCCCCCCTCCCTTTAGATTTTAAGTTACCTCGCGTTGATGTTGGGACGGGTTACAGCGCCGGCAGGTAGCAGCAGAAGTCAGTGAAAAGTGTGTGAGCTGCTCGGCGCTTCCTTTCCCTCGCTCAGCTCTGGTCCCGCCCTCATGGAAACAGGAAATGAGGGCAGGACCAGAGCTGAGCGAGGGAAAGGAAGCGCTGAGCAGCTCGCACGCTTTTCACTGACTGCTGCTGCTACCTGACGGCACTGTAACCCGTCCCGACGTTGACGAGGTAACTTAAAATTCAGAGGGAGGGGGGAGGGAGGCCTTTGGAGCTGGGAGGGAGCGGCGGCCGGCCCTGGAGCTGGGGGGGTGGGGCTAGGGTGGGGCCCCATCAAATTGGTCCTGCATAGGACCCCGCACTTGCTAAGACCGGCCCTGACCTTGCATAATTTTCCAGCTGGGAAAAACAATTGGTAAAAAGGGGATTACAAATGTAAATATTGTAATTTAATACAATTCGGGTGATCTGAAGTCTGATTAGAACGGCTATATAACTGCTAGGCAGAGAACGCACTATAGCATCAGATGACGAACACCATCTTTCCAGATGCCCCACTGCTGTGTATAATATCTTTGTGCGCCTGAGATGCTTTCTCCAGTGGATATTCAGGGCCCACTAGAGGATTCAACCAACCAACCTCCATCCCAGCCAACAGAGCAGCACTGCTCTCCTGCCAATCTTCCTGTAAAAGAAAAATCTTAATTATAACCAAGTATATGGCCAAAATATTACAAACACAAATCAAACCAACAAACTGTCTGGGGCTCAGATAGAGCACTTACCCTCGGATTCTATAAACGGTGACTAAAGTGGGCATAGTTGATTTGCACATGTAACTTAATTGCTTAACAAGTTAATCAGCGCCACTAATTGGCAAGCAATTAGTACTAATCGGCACTACTTAGAATTTACGTGCACAACTTTATAAGTGTATTCTGTAAAGTGGTACAAGTAAATTGTAAAGCGTGAATACAATAGGGGACGTGGCCATGGGAGGGGGACGGGCGGATCGTAGGCGTTCCTAAAATTACCCACACTGTTATAGAATGTTCCCGATCATTTACACCATGTTTTAGTTGGTATAAATGGTTACACATACATTTTAGTCAACAGGACAGGCGCTACGCATATTCCGTAAACCGCGCCTAACTTTAGGTGAAGTTTATAGAATAGTGCTAAGTGCAGGTTTTTTTTCGACATCAATTTTTTAGGTGCCATTTATAAAATTTGGTCCTTATTGCCTTAAATCCTGCATGTGCAACAAAAACTAAGTACTAGCACTAAGAACTCTCCTGCAGTTTTAGACTTCATGAAGGTGACCAAAGTTTACGGCCCAGCATAGCTAAGGTTCAGGGAGAAAGATGGAATCTAAATCCACACTTCACTCCCATGCTGCAGCTGGCCATGGTGCACCCAAGACTGTGCAACTATAGTTCATATTCCTAAGTCAGAAATTATATTACTGACCTCAGAGGGAGTGAGATGGTAAAATTATGTATCATACCTGATAATTTTCTTTCCATTAATCATAGCTGATCAATCCATAGACCGGTGGGTTGTGTCCATCTACCAGCAGGTGGAGATAGAGAGCAAAGCTTTTGCCTCCCTATATGTGGTCATGTGCTGCCGGAAACTCCTCAGTATGTCGATATCAAAGCTCCATCCGCAGGACTCAGCACTTAGAGAATTACACCCACAAAGGGACACTCTGCCCAGCTCACCACCGCCGAAACGGGGGAGGGGAATTAGCCCAGCTCATCCCCACAGAAGTGGGGGAGGGGAATCCGTCCAGCTCATCCCCGCGGAGCAGGGGAGGGACACCACCCCGCCGATGCGGGGGGATCTGGCTTATCCTGCAACTGCAACCGCGGGAGGAGCTGACTGACCCTAACACCGCCGAAGCGGGAGGGGTACAAAGCTGCCCTACAGCCGCACGAAGCGGGAGGGAGCGCCAGCAGAATTTATGTCTCAATCCAGCCCCGTAAAACGGAGGGGAGAGGAATGCAGCAGCTCACTGTAACACAAACTCGTCTCAACTCTTGAAGAATCCAATTGAACACGAAGTCCTCCTGAACAGGAACTGAAGACTAAACTTGAACCTGAAATGCAACCAGAATATAAACAGTACAGATATCTGGGAGGGGCTATGGATTGATCAGCTATGATTAATGGAAAGAAAATTATCAGGTAGGATACATAATTTTACCTTCCATATCATCATGCTGATCAATCCATAGACTGGTGGGATGTACCGAAGCAGTACTCACCCAGGGCGGGACATTGAAATCTCTGACCGCAACACTGAAGCTCCAAACCGGGCCTCCGCCCGAGCAGCCACAGTCAAGCAGTAATGCTTGGAGAAGGTATGGGCCGATGCCCAAGTTGCCGCCTTGCATATCTCTTCCAAGCAGACGGACCCGGCCTCTGCCATCGAGGCCGCCTGAGCTCTAGTGGAGTGAGCCTTCAGCTGAATAGGCGGCACCTTTCCAGCGGTCACATAAGCCGCTGCAATGGCTTCCTTGACCCATCTTGCCACTGTAGGCTTAACAGCCTGCAGACCCTTACGAGGACCTGCAAACAGGACAAACAGATGATCCGATTTCCGGAAATCATTAGTCACGTCCAAGTATCTGATGATGACTCGTCTCACATCCAGAAATTTGAGAGCAGAGTATTCCTCTGGGTAGTCCTCCCTACGAAAGGAAGGGAGACAGAGCTGCTGATTCACATGGAAGCGAGAAACAATCTTGGGCAGGAAGGAAGGCACTGTGCGAATAGACACTCCTGCCTCAGTGAACTGCAGAAAGGGCTCCCGACATGAGAGTGCCTGGAGCTCAGAAACTCTTCTGGCTGAAGTGATAGCCACCAAAAAGACTGCTTTCAACGTCAGGTCTTTCAGAGATGCCCTCGACAAGGGTTCAAAAGGCGGCTTCTGCAAGGCTCTTAGCACCAGGTTGAGATTCCACGCAGGCACCACTGAGTGCAGAGGAGGGCGCAGGTGATTAACTCCCTTGAGAAAACGTACCACATCTGGCTGCGAAGCCAGGGAAGCACCCTTCAGGCGGCCCCTGAAGCAAGCCAAAGCCGCCACCTGGACTTTAAGGGAACTGAGCGACAGGCCCTTCTCCAGACCCTCTTGCAGGAACGCCAGCACTGAAGATATTGGAGCAGTGAAGGGAGAAAGTGAGCCTGCTTCACACCACGCTGCAAAGGTACGCCAAACCCTGGCGTAAGCAGTAGACATAGAGCGCTTCCTCGCTCTCAGCATAGTGGCGATGACCTTGTCTGAGAAGCCCTTCTTCCTCAGACGCTGCCGCTCAATAGCCAGGCCGTAAGACCAAAGGGGGAGGGATCCTCCATCACCACGGGACCCTGATGCAACAGGCCCTGCTCCACTGGCAGCCGCAGAAGATCGTCCACTGATAGCCTTATCAGGTCCGCATACCAGGGACATCTGGGCCAGTCCGGACCCACCAGGATTATTCGGCCCGGATGCTTTGCCACCCGGTCTAGTACCCTGCCCAACATGGGCCAGGGCGGGAACACATAGAGAAGCTCCTGTGTCGGCCACTGTTGGAGAAGAGCATCTACTCCCAGAGATCAAGGGTCCCGTCCTCTGCTGAAAAAGCGCGGCACTTGGCAATTGGCTGATGACGCCATCAGATCTAGGCTCGGCTGGCCCCAGCGCTTCGTGATGTCCAAGAATGCCTGAGCCGATAACTGCCACTCTCCGGGATCCAAGGTATGGCGACTGAGAAAGTCTGCCTTGACATTCATGACTCCGGCAATGTGGGCCGCTGACAGCTGTTCCAGGTTCGCTTCCGCCCACTAGCATAGATTCATGGCTTCCTTGGCTAGAGGGGCGCTCTTGGTACCTCCCTGGCGGTTGACATAGGCCACAGCCGTGGCATTGTCCGACAGGACCCGTACTGGCTTCAACGCCAGTACCGGGAGGAACTCCAAAAGCGCCAACCGAATGGCTCTGAGTTCCAGGAGGTTGATAGACCACTTTGCCTCTGCCGGAGACCAGAGCCCCTGCGCTGTCCTTCCCAAGCAGTGGGCTCCCCAGCCCGTGAAAGAGGCGTCCGTCGTGACGACAATCCACTCCGGGGTCACAAGAGGCATCCCTGCAGACAACTTGTCTGTCTTCAGCCACCAGCTCAGCGCCTTGCGCACTGCTGGGTCCAAGGGAAGGCGCACAGCATAATCCTCCGACACCGGAGTCCAGCGCTGCAGCAGAGAGAGTTGTAGTGGTCTCATATGAGCCCTGGCCCAGGGCACTACTTCCATCGTGGCCGTCATAGAGCCCAACAGCTGCACATAGTCCCAAGCCCGAAGAGGAGAGGCTACTAGGAACTGGTCCACCTGAGCCTGAAGTTTGACAATCCGATTGTCCGGCAGGAACACTCTGCCCACTTGGGTGTCGAATCGAACTCCCAGATACTCCAGGGACTGAGTCGGACGCAGCTGGCTTTTCTCCCAGTTGATGATCCACCCCAGGGAGCTCAAAAGAGCAATCACCCGGTCCACAGCTTTGCCGCACTCTGCATAAGAGGGGGCTCGGATCAACCAGTCGTCCAGATAAGGATGGACTTGTACTCCTTCCTTTCGCAGGAAGGCCGCGATGACCACCATTACTTTGGAGAAGGTCCGCGGAGCAGTAGCCAACCCGAACGGGAGGGCTCTGAACTGGAAGTGTTGGCCCAGGACTGCAAAACGCAGAAAGCTTTGATGAGGAGGCCAGATGGGAATATGCAAGTACGCTTCCTTGATGTCTAAGGATGCCAGGAACTCCCCTGCCTTCACTGCCGCTATAACAGAGCGGAGAGTCTCCATGCAAAAGTGCCGAACTTTCAAGGCCCGATTGACCCCTTTGAGGTCGAGGATAGGCCGTACAGAACCTCCTTTCTTTGGTACCACAAAGTAAATGGAGTAACGTCCCTTGCCAAGCTGATCTTCTGGCACCGGAATGACCGTACCCAGGCGGATCAGATTGTCCAAGGTCTGCTGCACTGCCACAGCTTTGACCGGAGACTTGCAGGGAGAGAGTACAAACCCGTCTCTTAAGGGTCGGCAGAACTCTAGCTTGTAGCCGTCTCTGATGACTTCCAGCACCCAAGCGTCTGAAGTTACCCTGGTCCACTCGCCCAGAAACGAGGACAGGCGTCCTCCAATCTGCACTGGGCCATGGACCAGGACCCCGTCATTGGGTACGAGACCCTGGGGGAGGACCGGAGGGCGCACCTCCGGGACGGCGGTCTCTGCGAAAGGAATGCTGCTTGGGGGAGAAGTTCCTCTTGAAGGAAGAGGGGGCAGAGGAGCCCGACTTGCCCGGGCGGTACCGACGGGCTTCCTGAAACCGTCCTCTGGAGATACCGGGGCGAGCACTGGCCCGAGCCCTGACCTCTGGTAACCTCTTGCCCTTAGACGTGCCGAGATCGGTCACAATTTTGTCCAGCTCGACCCCAAAGAGCAGCTTGCCTTTAAAAGGCAACTTAGCCAGGCGCGACTTAGAGGCGTGGTCCGCAGACCAATGTTTCAGCCAAGCCACCACCGCGCAGAGACTGTCTGAGCCATACCTTTAGCCGAGGCTCTCAAGACATCATACAGTAAGTCTGCCAAATAAGCCAAGCCCGATTCCAGGGCCGGCCAATCAGCCCTCAAGGAAGGATCTGAGGGGGAAGCCCGCTGCACAATCGTCAGGCACGCCCTGGCCACATAGGAGCCGCAAACTGAGGCCTGCAAACTTAAGGCAGCCGCCTCGAAGGACGACCTTAAGGCCGCCTCCAATCTTCTGTCTTGGGCGTCCTTTAGGGCCGTGCCACCTTCCACCGGCAACGCCGTTTTCTTAGTCACCGCAGTGATTAAGAATCCACGGAAGGCCAAAGAAAGGCCTCCCGTTCACTTTCAGGCAAAGGATAGAGGCGGGACATAGCCCTAGCCACTTTGAGGTTCGCTTCCGGGACATCCCATTGAGCCGCAATTAAGGTGTGCATGGCATCATGCACGTGGAAGGTTCTAGGCGGGCGCTGCGTCCCCAGCATAATGGCGGAGCCAACAGGGGCTGAGGGAGAGACGTCCTCCGGAGAGGAAATCTTCAAAATGCTCATGGCCTGCACTAACAGGTTGGGCAAATCCTCTGAGCGAAAGATCCGCGCTGCAGAGGGGTCATCCGCTCCATCCGAGCGGGAATCCGTCTCCTCCAAGGAATCCCCAAAGGACCGTTGGGAGAACTCAGATACGCTGCCCTCATCTACATCAAAGGAAACAGAGTCCTCTAAGACCTGGGAATCCACCCGAGGGCGTTTACTTCCGGGGGCCTCAACCCCTTTATCGGACAAGGGAGAAGGGGCAGCGTTTTGCATAAGGAAGGCCTGATGCAGCAGCAAAATAAACTCGGGGGAGAAACCCCCCAGACTGTGCACTTCAGCAGCCTGGGCCACAGCCCTAGACGCCCCCTCAACCGGCGCTCGCAAGAGCGGGGGAGAAACATGCTGTGCATCCAAGATGGCATCCGGCGCGACACTCCGCGAAGGAAGAACGGCGCTTAACTTTAGCCGCTTTTTTGCCGTCGCCCAAATCAAGGGCGGCCATGGCATTAACTTCTCCCAGCTCAAGGGCGGCCCAAGAAGAAGCCGTCCGAGCAGAGTGGCCGGCCAAGATGGCGGAGGCGAGCAGCGGGGGATGGGCGTTTATGGCGGGAAAAACCACCGCACCGGAGGAAGACCCGGGACACTGACCGGCCTCCGAACTGACACCCAACAAGGGCGAATCAGACTTTAAGACCCCCGCATCCCCGCTAGAAGTGCGCACGCGGTCTGGGGAGCGATTCTTCGCGCCCTCGCCCTCCAACGCCATAGGCCACGTGGAGATCGATCGGGGAACCCCCTGCCCGCTATAAAAAGGTAAAAATTACCTGCTTCTCGCTCCGAGCTGTAACGACCTGGTGTCCCAGTGAGTAGCTGCAATAAACGTCGAAATAAACGCCCTTAAGGACGTTCAAAAAAAATTTTTTTTTTTTTTCCAACGGAGCCAACGGGAGTTTGCACTTGCTCAAGAAGAGCCCTCAACCCCAGGTACTCAACAAAACCTAAAAATTAGGCTGGGAGACCTAGCCAGAGCTGCTGCTGTGTGTGACCACCACCTGCTGAGATAGAGAACATACTGAGGAGTTTCCGGCAGCACATGACCACATATAGGGAGGCAAAAGCTTTGCTCTCTATCTCCACCTGCTGGTAGATGGACACAACCCACCAGTCTATGGATTGATCAGCATGATGATATGGAAGGTTTGGTGATAGTATCTGGTCACTTATCACCAAAACTAGTGATCAGATCTTTATGCAGCTCAAAATATTATTACAGCCTGAAAATGAATGGTGCTGATTAACAACAATGATGGAAACAAACCATCTCAAAGTTTTTATGAATAAAGGGTTGTAGCATATTAATTACTGATCTCACTCAAATATCATCATAACTACCTTTGAACCATTAATATATGAACATAAGAATAGCAATACTGGGTCAGACCAATGGTCCATCTAGCCTAGTATCCTGCTTCCAACAGTGGTCATTCCAGGCCACAAGTACCTGGCAGCAGTGCTGTTCAAATTACTAGGTCAAAGTACTTAAGTAAAAAAAAATGTATCCTATATAATAATTTGCACCTCCAACGTTCCATGTCTGGTTGCCTGGGTTCGTAACATCTCCTGGCTGCCTGAGTTTGTAACATCTCCTGACGTCAGCCAGCCTCCAGCGTTCCATTCCCCATCACTGTCCCGCCCTCGCGTCAAGACGTAATGACGTCAGAGGGAGGAACAGTGAGAAGGAAGGGAACGCTGGAGGCGAGCTGACGCTAGGAGGGACGTTACGAATGGAATGGAAGCCAGCGCCAGCCAGCCAGAGAACGTTCAGGTACAAATTGAGGGGAGGAGAGAATCGCGGGACATCGAGGGGAGAGAGGGAGGGAGGGAGGGAGGAAGGGAGGAAGGGAAGGGAAGGGCAGAGGAGAATTGATGGCCATGGATGGGATGGGATGGGAGGACAGTACAGCAGAGAATCGCAGGACACGGATGGGAGAGCAGGGAAGAAGAGAATCTCTGGACATAGAGGGGAGGGGAGGGCAGTAGAGAGAGATAAAAAAAAGCTTGCATGACAGCCTTCCTAGGGCCCATTTCATTGTTCAGGAAATGGGCATGGTTCCACTAGTATTTTAATACTTAAGTAAAAGTACAATGAAGAACACATTAAAACATTTACTAAATAAAAGTTAAAAAGTTAGTGCCTAATATATTTTGGAGTAGAAAATAAAAGTACTGTAACTACAGTGAATACAACTCCCTCCCTCCCCTTGATGTCCCGCGATTTTCTCCTCCCCTCGATTTGTACCTGAAAACTAGCATGCATGAGGGGACCAGCAATGGTGGCAGCAGCATGAGGACACAGGCACCAGCTGCAGAGCTTGGAGAGCTCTGGCTGCCAAACTAGAGGAGGTGGTCTTCAGCTAGCACAGTTTGGGGATCCCTGCCAGCCACAGCAAGGGTGATGGCTAATTTTTGGGGATCTGAACCCAAAGTTGGGGGATGGGGGGACCCAGCTCTCCTGTGGTGATGCTACCAATTGTGTTCAATAAAAAAGGGAGTGCATTTCTGTTTTTATTTCTCCAGTGTTGCAGCACTTGCCCAAGTTTCAATTTTGGTGTTGATATATTTGTGTTTCTAATTTGTGATCCCTTGTTCTGTATTTGGTGAAGGTCTGTCTGTGTTGTGTGTGTGAAGAAGTCATTTAAAGTTATTTTATGTGTGGCAGTAATGGTAAGTAGGGAGATTGGGGGAGGGGGCCCCATCCTTAATTTCTGCCCTGGGTCCCAGTCTGTCTAAAACCGGCCCTGTGGCTATGCATTAAGGGGCCATTTTACTAAGCTGCAGTAAAAAGTGGCCTTAGCACACCCTATCTGTGTCTTTCCCAAGCACTAAGGACATTTTTACTGCAGCCATAGAAATAGCATTTTTGTATTCATGTATTAATAGCCATGCTTTAATGCTGCCATCAGCACATGGCCATTTTGAAAAATTACCACATGTGTACTTATCTCCACCCATTTTGTAAATGCTAAGGGCTTACACGCTATGCGTGCACTAACCAGTTAGCGAATGGTAATGTAGCTGTTCTCATTAGCGCAGGAACACCCACTCTCCACTCCCTGGCACGCCCCCCACAAAAAATATTTTTAGTGCACGGTTAACGTATGCACATTTGACACTTACCACAAAACTATTAATGAACTGGGTGTGGAATCATACAAATCAAAGAAATGATAGGCAAAAAATGTATTATGACCCACTAAACATTAGCCAAGGATAATGATAGAACTTAAGGAAAGGAAAAGCCTCTATGATCTCCAACTCAGTAGTTATACAGCTTAAATCGATCACAAGGATCTTCTTCTCTTCATCACTGGCTCAAAAACCTTCCCAGTCCATTTCAAAAACTTTTAAACCTTTCTTAATAGGAAATTTTTTAATTCTTCTTCCATCACCTACTTTAACACTAGTGAATACTCATTTCTTAGTGTTCCACATTCTTTCAACATTTAGTCATTCTTTCAATATTCAGTTCATATCCAAAGTAAACACTGCACAATGCACTTAAATACAGTGCTATAGAGTTGAAAGCAGTACTCATCTCTGTAAAACACTCCATGAGCCACTTCTCGTATTGTTTCACTGTCCCCCCAGACCAACGATGGCCAACATTTCACTTAGTTCCATCCCGCTCTGCTGCTTCGGAGTCTGAAATATCGTGGCTAGTTCCAGGCTGCTGGGGCAACCTTAATTTGGAATTTACATC